>NW_027464609.1:1967500-1992500 GCF_043290135.1 Rhipicephalus microplus
AAGAACGATGTCATTTAGCGAGATACAGCGTTCTGTACTGCAATAAGTTGGTGAAAAACTGTGAGGTTATGCAAATATTGTAATTGTGAACGAAACAGTGTAATAGAGCGTTTTTCAATACAAGTGCGAATCTTAAGTTAGGTTAAGATATGAACCGTCGTAAAACCGCATTAAACAATGTCACTTAGTGAGATGCAGTGTTTTTCACCATTACAAGTCGGGAACTGCGATATCTAATGTGAAAGCGCTTGTAAACGTCGTTAGGTTAGGTTAGGTTTGGTTAGGTTAGGTTAGGTTACGTTAGGCTAGGTTAGGTTAGGTTTCGTTAGGTTAGGTTAGGTTAGGTTGGGTTAGGTTAGGTTTGGTTAGGTTAGGTTAGGTTAGGTTAGATTAGGTTAGGTTGGGTTGAGTTGGGTTAGGTTAGGTTAGGTTAGGTTACGTTGGGTTAGGTTAGGTTAGGGTAGGTTACGTTAGGTTAGGTTAGGTTACGTTAGGTTAGGTTAGGTTAGGTTAGGTTACGTTAGGTTAGGTTAGGTTAGGTAAGGATAATTTGGTTAGGTTAGGTAAGGTTAGGTTAGGTTAGGTTAGGTTGGGGTGGGTGTTGTTGGGTTGGGTTGGGTTGGGTTGGGTTAGGTTTGGTTAGGTTAGGTTACGTTACGTTAGGTTAGGTTAGGTTAGGTTACGTTAGGTTATGTTAGGTTAGGTTAGGTTACGTTAGGTTAGGTTAGATCAGGTAAGGTTAGGTTACGTTAGAATAGGTTAGGTTAGGTTAGGTTACGTTAGGTTACGTTAGGTTAGGTTAGGTTAGGTTAGGTTTGGTTAGGTTAGGTTAGGTTAGCTTAGGGTTGGTTTGGTTGGGTTGGGTTGGGTTAGGTTGGGTTAGGTTAGGTTAGGTTGGGTTGGGTTGGGTTAGGTTAGGTTAGGTTAGGTAAGGTTAGGTTAAGTTAGGTTAGGTTACGTTAGGTTAAGGTATGAACCGTCGTAAAACCGCGTTAAACAATGTCACTTAGTGAGATGCAGTGTTTTTCACCTTTACAAGTTGGGAACTGCGATATCTAATGTGAAAGCGCTTGAAACCGTCGTAATGTTGTAGAAAGCAATGTAAAGTAGCCAGTAAAACGTTTTCTAACGATAGAAATGCGAAGGTCATGTTAGGTTGAGTTATGTTAGTTTAAGCTAGGTAGCGTCGTGAAACTACCAAAAACAACGTCATCTAACGAGATTGTGTTGTTTTATTGCGACTACGAAACTGCGATAGGTGAAATGTTGTGAAAGCACACAAAACGGCATGAACAAGCCAAATACTGCGTGTTGTACCGTTACAAGTGCGAAACTGCTATGTTGTGATATTCTCGTTAAAGCGCATGAAAGCATCGTGAAACCTTTAAGAACGATGTCATTTAGCGAGATACAGCGTTCTGTACTGCAATAAGTTGGTGAAAAACTGTGAGGTTATGCAAATATCCTAATTGTGAACGAAACAGTGTAATAGAGCGTTTTTTAATTCAAGTGCGAATGTTAGGTTAGGTTAAGATATGAACCGTCGTAAAACCGCATTAATCAATGTCACTTAGTGAGATGCAGTGTTTTTCACCATTACAAGTCGGGAACTGCGATATCTAATGTGAAAGCGCTTGCAAACGTCGTTAGGTTAGGTTAGGTTAGGTTAGGTTAGGTTAGGTTACGTTAGGTTAGGTTAGGTTAGGTTAGGTTAGGTTAGGTTAGGTTAGGTTAGGGTATGTTAGGTAAGGTTTGGTTAGGTTAGGTTAGGTTAGGTTGGTTTAGGTAAGGTTAGGTTAGGTTAAGATATGAACCGCGCTAAAACCGCATTAAACAATGTCACTTAGTGAGATGCTGTGTTTTTCACCATTACAAGTCGGGAACTGCGATATCTAATGTGAAAGCGCATGAAACCGTCGTAATCTTGTAGAAAACATTGTAAAGTAGCGAGTAAAACGTTTTCTAACGATAGAAGTGCGAAAATTATGTTAGGTTGAGTTATGTTAGTTTAAGCTAGGTAGCGTCGTGAAACCTCCAAAAACGACGTCATCTAACGAGATAGTGTTGTTTTATTGCGAGTACGAAACTGCGATAGGTAAAATGTTGTGAAAGCACACAAAACGGCATGAACAAGCCAAATACTGCGTGTTGTACCGTTACAAGTGCGAAACTGCTTTATTCTGATATTCTCGTTAAAGCGCATGCAAGTATCGTGAAACCTTAAAGAACGATGTCATTTAGCGAGATACAGCGTTCTGTACTGTAATAGGTTGGTGAGAAACTGTGAGGTCAAGCAAATATCGTAATTGTGAACGAAACAGTGTAATTGAGCGTATTTAGATACAAGTGCGAATGTTAGGTTAGGTTGAGATATCAACCGTCGTAAAACCGCATTAAACAATGTCACTTAGTGAGATGTAGTGTTTTTCAACATTACAAGTCTTGAACTACGATATCTAATGTGAAAGCGCATGAAACCGTCGTAATCTTGTAGAAAACATTGTAAAGTGGCGAGTAAAACGTTTTCAAACGATAGAAGTGCGAAGGTTAGGTTAGGTTAGGTTAGTTTAAGCTAGGTAGCGTCGTGAAACTACCAAAAACGACGTCATCTAACGAGATAGTGTTGTTTTATAGCGAGTATTAAACTGCGATAGGTGAAATGTTGTGAAAGCACACAAAACGGCATGAACAAGCCAAATACTGCGTGTTCTACCGTTACAAGTGCGAAACTGCTATATTGTGATATTCTCGTTAAAGCGCATGCAAGCATCGTGAAACCTTAAAGAACAATGTCATTTAGCGAGATACAGCGTTCTGTACTGCAATAAGTTGGTGAAAAACTGTGAGGTTATGCAAATATCGTTATTGTGAACAAAACAGTGATATAGAGCGTTTTTAGATACAAGTGCGAATGTTAGGTTAGGTTAAGATATGAACCGTCGTAAAACCGCATTAAACAATGTCAATTACTGAGATGCAGTGTTTTTCACCATTAAAAGTGGGGAACTGCGATATTTAATGTGAAAGCGCTTGCAACCGTCGTTAAATTAGGTTAGGTTAGGTTAGGTTAGGTTTGGTTAGGTTAGGTTAGGTTAGGTTAGATTAGGTTAGGTTGGGTTGAGTTGGGTTAGGTTAGGTTAGGTTAGGTTAGGTTGGGTTAGGTTAGGTTAGGTTACGTTAGGTTAGGTTAGGTTACGTTAGGTTAGGTTAGGTTAGGTTACGTTAGGTTAGGTTAGGTTAGGTTAGGTAAGGATAATTTGGTTAGGTTAGGTAAGGTTAGGTTAGGTTAGGTTAGGTTGGGTTGGGTGTTGTTGGGTTGGGTTGGGTTGGGTTAGGTTGGGTTAGGTTAGGCTAGGTTACGTTAGGTTAGGTTAGGTTACGTTAGGTTATGTTAGGTTAGGTTAGGTTACGTTAGGTTAGGTTAGGTCAGGTAAGGTTAGGGTACGTTAGAATAGGTTAGGTTAGGTTACGTTAGGTTAGGTTAAGTTAGGTTAGGTTAGGTTTGGTTAGGTTAGCTTAGGTTAGGTTAGGTTGGGTTGGGTTGGGTTAGGTTGGGTTAGGTTAGGTTAGGTTAGGTTAGGTTGGGTTAGGTTAGGTTAGGTTAGGTTAGGTTGGGTTGGGTTGGGTTAGGTTAGGTTAGGTTAGGTTAGGTAAGGTTAGGTTAGGTTAGGTTAGGTTAGGTTAAGGTATGAACCGTCGTAAAACCGCATTAAACAATGTCACTTAGTGAGATGCAGTGTTTTTCACCTTTACAAGTTGGGAACTGTGATATCTAATGTGAAAGCGCTTGAAACCATCGTAATGTTGTAGAAAGCAATGTAAAGTAGCGAGTAAAACGTTTTCTAACGATAGAAGTGCGAAGGTCATGTTAGGTTGAGTTATGTTAGTTTAAGCTAGGTAGCGTCGTGAAACTACCAAAAACAACGTCATCTAACGAGATAGTGTTGTTTTATTGCGACTACGAAACTGCGATAGGTGAAATGTTGTGAAAGCACACAAAACGGCATGAACAAGCCAAATACTGCGTGTTGTACCGTTACAAGTGCGAAACTGCTATGTTGTGATATTCTCGTTAAAGCGCATGAAAGCATCGTGAAACCTTTAAGAACGATGTCATTTAGCGAGATACAGCGTTCTGTACTGCAATAAGTTGGTGAAAAACTGTGAGGTTATGCAAATATCCTAATTGTGAACGAAACAGTGTAATAGAGCGTTTTTTAATTCAAGTGCGAATGTTAGGTTAGGTTAAGATATGAACCGTCGTAAAACCGCATTAATCAATGTCACTTAGTGAGATGCAGTGTTTTTCACCATTACAAGTCGGGAACTGCGATATCTAATGTGAAAGCGCTTGCAAACGTCGTTAGGTTAGGTTAGGTTAGGTTAGGTTAGGTTACGTTAGGTTAGGTTAGGTTAGGTTAGGTTAGGTTAGGTTAGATTAGGTTAGGTTAGGTTAGGGTATGTTAGGTAAGGTTTGGTTAGGTTAGGTTAGGTTAGGTTGGTTTAGGTAAGGTTAGGTTAGGTTAAGATATGAACCGCGCTAAAACCGCATTAAACAATGTCACTTAGTGAGATGCTGTGTTTTTCACCATTACAAGTCGGGAACTGCGATATCTAATGTGAAAGCGCATGAAACCGTCGTAATCTTGTAGAAAACATTGTAAAGTAGCGAGTAAAACGTTTTCTATCGATAGAAGTGCGAAGGTTATGTTAGGTTGAGTTATGTTAGTTTAAGCTAGGTAGCGTCGTGAAACCTCCAAAAACGACGTCATCTAACGAGATAGTGTTGTTTTATTGCGAGTACGAAACTGCGATAGGTAAAATGTTGTGAAAGCACACAAAACGGCATGAACAAGCCAAATACTGCGTGTTGTACCGTTACAAGTGCGAAACTGCTATGTTGTGACATTCTCGGTAAAGCGCATGCAAGAATCGTGAAACCTTAAAGAACGATGTCATTTAGCGAGATACAGCGTTCTGTACTGTAATAAGTTGGTGAGAAACTGTGAGGTCAAACAAATATCGTAATTGTGAACGAAACAGTGTAATTGAGCGTCTTTAGATACAAGTGCGAATGTTAGGTTAGGTTGAATATCAACCGTCGTAAAACCGCATTAAACAATGTCACTTAGTGAGATGTAGTGTTTTTCAACATTACAAGTCGGGAACTACGATATCTAATGTGAAAGCGCATGAAACCGTCGTAATCTTGTAGAAAACATTGTAAAGTGGCGAGTAAAACGTTTTCAAACGATAGAAGTGCGAAGGTTAGGTTAGGTTAGGTTAGTTTAAGCTAGGTAGCGTCGTGAAACTACCAAAAAACGACGTCATCTAACGAGATAGTGTTGTTTTATAGCGAGTATTAAACTGCGATAGGTGAAATGTTGTGAAAGCACACAAAACGGCATGAAAAAGCCAAATACTGCGTGTTCTACCGTTACAAGCGCGAAACTGCTATATTGTGATATTCTCGTTAAAGCGCATGCAAGCATCGTGAAACCTTAAAGAACAATGTCATTTAGCGAGATACAGTGTTCTGTACTGCAATAAGTTGGTGAAAAACTGTGAGGTTATGCAAATATCGTAATTGTGAACAAAACAGTGTAATAGAGCGTTTTTAGATACAAGTGCGAATGTTAGGTTAGGTTAAGATATGAACCGTCGTAAAACCGCATTAAACAATGTCAATTACTGAGATACAGTGTTTTTCACCATTAAAAGTGGGGAACTGCGATATTTAATGTGAAAGCGCTTGCAACCGTCGTTAGATTAGGTTAGGTTAGGTTAGGTTAGGTTAGGTTAGGTTAGGTTAGGTTTGGTTAGGTTAGGTTAGGTTAGGTTAGATTAGGTTAGGTTGGGTTGAGTTGGGTTAGGTTAGGTTAGGTTAGGTTAGGTTGGGTTAGGTTAGGTTAGGTTACGTTAGGTTAGGTTAGGTTACGTTAGGTTAGGTTAGGTTAGGTTACGTTAGGTTAGGTTAGGTAAGGTTAGGTTAGGTTAGGTTAGGTTGGGTTGGGTGTTGTTGGGTTGGGTTGGGTTGGGTTAGGTTGGGTTAGGTTAGGTTAGGTTACGTTAGGTTAGGTTAGGTTAGGTTACGTTAGGTTATGTTAGGTTAGGTTAGGTTACGTTAGGTTAGGTTAGGTCAGGTAAGGTTAGGTTACGTTAGAATAGGTTAGGTTAGGTTACGTTAGGTTAGGTTAAGTTAGGTTAGGTTAGGTTTGGTTAGGTTAGCTTAGGTTAGGTTAGGTTGGGTTGGGTTGGGTTAGGTTGGGTTAGGTTAGGTTAGGTTAGGTTAGGTTGGGTTAGGTTAGGTTAGGTTAGGTTAGGTTGGGTTGGGTTGGGTTAGGTTAGGTTAGGTTAGGTTAGGTAAGGTTAGGTTAGGTTAGGTTAGGTTAAGGTATGAACCGTCGTAAAACCGCATTAAACAATGTCACTTAGTGAGATGCAGTGTTTTTCACCTTTACAAGTTGGGAACTGTGATATCTAATGTGAAAGCGCATGAAGCCGTCGTAATCTTGTAGAAAACATTGTAAAGCAGCGAATAAAACGTTTTCTAACGATAGAAGTGCGAAGGTTAGGTTAGTTTAAGCTAGGTAGCGTCGTGAAACTACCAAAAACGACGTCATCTAACGAGATAGTGTTGTTTTATTGCGAGTACGAAACTGCGATAGGTGAAATGTTGTGAAAGCACACAAAACGGCATGAACAAGCCAAATACTGCGTGTTGTACCGTTACAAGTGCGAAACTGCTATGTTGTGATATTCTCGTTAAAGCGCATGCAAGCATCGTGAAACCTTAAAGAATGATGTCATTTAGCGAGAGACAGCGTTCTGTACTGTAATAAGTTGGTGAAAAACGGTGAGGTCATGCAAATATCGTAATTGTGAACGAAACAGTGTAATAGAGCGTTTTTTTGAGATACATGCGCGAATGTTGGGTTAGGTTAAGATATGAACTGTCGTAAAACCGCATTAAACAATGTCACTTTGTGAGATGCAGTGTTTTTCACCATTACAAGTCGGGAACATCGATATCTGATGTGAAAGCGCATGAAACCATCGAAATGTTGTAGAGAGCATTGTAAAGTAGCGAGTAAAACGTTTTCTAACGATAGAAGTGCGAAGGTTATGTTAGGTTGAATTATGTTATTTTAAGCTAGGTAGCGTCGTGAAACCACCAAAAAGGACGTCATCTAACGAGATATAATTGTTTTATTTCATGTACGAAACTGCAATAGGTGAAATGTTGTGAAAGCACACAAAACGGCATGAACAAGCCAAATACTGCGTGCTCTACCGTTACAAGTGCGAAACTGCTATGTTGTGATATTCTCGTTAAAGCGCATGCAAGCATCGTGAAACCTTAAAGCATGATGTCATTTAGCGAGAGACAGCGTTCTGTACTGTAATAAGTTGGTGAAAAACTGTGAGGTCATGCAAATATCGTAATTGTGAACGAAACAGTGTAATAGAGCGTTTTGAGATACAAGCGCGAACGTTAGGTTAGGTTAAGATATGAACCGTCGTAAAACCGCATGAAACAATGTCACTAAGTGAGATGCAGTGTTTTTCACCATTACAAGTCGGGAACTGCGATATCTATTGTGAAAGCGCATG
Organism: Rhipicephalus microplus; assembly: GCF_043290135.1. Classification (NCBI taxonomy): domain Eukaryota; kingdom Metazoa; phylum Arthropoda; class Arachnida; order Ixodida; family Ixodidae; genus Rhipicephalus; species Rhipicephalus microplus. The sequence continues at coordinate 1,975,115 of NW_027464609.1, forward strand.
AAACTGTCGTAATGTTGTAGATAGCATTGTAAAGTAGCGAGTAAAACGTTTTCTAACGATAGAAGTGCGAAGGTTATATTAGGTTGACTTATGTTAGTTTAGGCTATGTAGCGTCGTGAGACCACCAAAAAGGACGTCATCTAACGAGATAGTGTTGTTTTATTGCATGTACGAAACTGCAATAGGTGAAATGTTGTGAAAGCACACAAAACGGCATGAACAAGCCAAATACTGCGTGTTGTACCGTTACAAGTGCGAAACTGCTTTATTCTGATATTCTCGTTAAAGCGCATGCAAGTATCGTGAAACCTTAAAGAACGATGTCATTTAGCGAGATACAGCGTTCTGTACTGTAATAGGTTGGTGAGAAACTGTGAGGTCAAGCAAATATCGTAATTGTGAACGAAACAGTGTAATTGAGCGTATTTAGATACAAGTGCGAATGTTAGGTTAGGTTGAGATATCAACCGTCGTAAAACCGCATTAAACAATGTCACTTAGTGAGATGTAGTGTTTTTCAACATTACAAGTCTTGAACTACGATATCTAATGTGAAAGCGCATGAAACCGTCGTAATCTTGTAGAAAACATTGTAAAGTGGCGAGTAAAACGTTTTCAAACGATAGAAGTGCGAAGGTTAGGTTAGGTTAGGTTAGTTTAAGCTAGGTAGCGTCGTGAAACTACCAAAAACGACGTCATCTAACGAGATAGTGTTGTTTTATAGCGAGTATTAAACTGCGATAGGTGAAATGTTGTGAAAGCACACAAAACGGCATGAACAAGCCAAATACTGCGTGTTCTACCGTTACAAGTGCGAAACTGCTATATTGTGATATTCTCGTTAAAGCGCATGCAAGCATCGTGAAACCTTAAAGAACAATGTCATTTAGCGAGATACAGCGTTCTGTACTGCAATAAGTTGGTGAAAAACTGTGAGGTTATGCAAATATCGTAATTGTGAACAAAACAGTGTAATAGAGCGTTTTTAGATACAAGTGCGAATGTTAGGTTAGGTTAAGATATGAACCGTCGTAAAACCGCATTAAACAATGTCAATTACTGAGATGCAGTGTTTTTCACCATTAAAAGTGGGGAACTGCGATATTTAATGTGAAAGCGCTTGCAACCGTCGTTAAATTAGGTTAGGTTAGGTTAGGTTAGGTTAGGTTAGGTTAGGTTAGATTAGGTTAGGTTGGGTTGAGTTGGGTTAGGTTAGGTTAGGTTAGGTTAGGTTGGGTTAGGTTAGGTTAGGTTACGTTAGGTTAGGTTAGGTTACGTTAGGTTAGGTTAGGTTACGTTAGGTTAGGTTAGGTTGGGTTAGGTAAGGATAATTTGGTTAGGTTAGGTAAGGTTAGGTTAGGTTAGGTTAGGTTGGGTTGGGTGTTGTTGGGTTGGGTTGGGTTGGGTTAGGTTGGGTTAGGTTAGGCTAGGTTACGTTAGGTTAGGTTAGGTTACGTTAGGTTATGTTAGGTTAGGTTAGGTTACGTTAGGTTAGGTTAGGTCAGGTAAGGTTAGGTTACGTTAGAATAGGTTAGGTTAGGTTACGTTAGGTTAGGTTAAGTTAGGTTAGGTTAGGTTTGGTTAGGTTAGCTTAGGTTAGGTTAGGTTGGGTTGGGTTGGGTTAGGTTGGGTTAGGTTAGGTTAGGTTAGGTTAGGTTGGGTTAGGTTAGGTTAGGTTAGGTTAGGTTGGGTTGGGTTGGGTTAGGTTAGGTTAGGTTAGGTTAGGTAAGGTTAGGTTAGGTTAGGTTAGGTTAGGTTAAGGTATGAACCGTCGTAAAACCGCATTAAACAATGTCACTTAGTGAGATGCAGTGTTTTTCACCTTTACAAGTTGGGAACTGTGATATCTAATGTGAAAGCGCTTGAAACCATCGTAATGTTGTAGAAAGCAATGTAAAGTAGCGAGTAAAACGTTTTCTAACGATAGAAGTGCGAAGGTCATGTTAGGTTGAGTTATGTTAGTTTAAGCTAGGTAGCGTCGTGAAACTACCAAAAACAACGTCATCTAACGAGATAGTGTTGTTTTATTGCGACTACGAAACTGCGATAGGTGAAATGTTGTGAAAGCACACAAAACGGCATGAACAAGCCAAATACTGCGTGTTGTACCGTTACAAGTGCGAAACTGCTATGTTGTGATATTCTCGTTAAAGCGCATGAAAGCATCGTGAAACCTTTAAGAACGATGTCATTTAGCGAGATACAGCGTTCTGTACTGCAATAAGTTGGTGAAAAACTGTGAGGTTATGCAAATATCCTAATTGTGAACGAAACAGTGTAATAGAGCGTTTTTTAATTCAAGTGCGAATGTTAGGTTAGGTTAAGATATGAACCGTCGTAAAACCGCATTAATCAATGTCACTTAGTGAGATGCAGTGTTTTTCACCATTACAAGTCGGGAACTGCGATATCTAATGTGAAAGCGCTTGCAAACGTCGTTAGGTTAGGTTAGGTTAGGTTAGGTTAGGTTACGTTAGGTTAGGTTAGGTTAGGTTAGGTTAGGTTAGGTTAGATTAGGTTAGGTTAGGTTAGGGTATGTTAGGTAAGGTTTGGTTAGGTTAGGTTAGGTTAGGTTGGTTTAGGTAAGGTTAGGTTAGGTTAAGATATGAACCGCGCTAAAACCGCATTAAACAATGTCACTTAGTGAGATGCTGTGTTTTTCACCATTACAAGTCGGGAACTGCGATATCTAATGTGAAAGCGCATGAAACCGTCGTAATCTTGTAGAAAACATTGTAAAGTAGCGAGTAAAACGTTTTCTATCGATAGAAGTGCGAAGGTTATGTTAGGTTGAGTTATGTTAGTTTAAGCTAGGTAGCGTCGTGAAACCTCCAAAAACGACGTCATCTAACGAGATAGTGTTGTTTTATTGCGAGTACGAAACTGCGATAGGTAAAATGTTGTGAAAGCACACAAAACGGCATGAACAAGCCAAATACTGCGTGTTGTACCGTTACAAGTGCGAAACTGCTATGTTGTGACATTCTCGGTAAAGCGCATGCAAGAATCGTGAAACCTTAAAGAACGATGTCATTTAGCGAGATACAGCGTTCTGTACTGTAATAAGTTGGTGAGAAACTGTGAGGTCAAACAAATATCGTAATTGTGAACGAAACAGTGTAATTGAGCGTCTTTAGATACAAGTGCGAATGTTAGGTTAGGTTGAATATCAACCGTCGTAAAACCGCATTAAACAATGTCACTTAGTGAGATGTAGTGTTTTTCAACATTACAAGTCGGGAACTACGATATCTAATGTGAAAGCGCATGAAACCGTCGTAATCTTGTAGAAAACATTGTAAAGTGGCGAGTAAAACGTTTTCAAACGATAGAAGTGCGAAGGTTAGGTTAGGTTAGGTTAGTTTAAGCTAGGTAGCGTCGTGAAACTACCAAAAAACGACGTCATCTAACGAGATAGTGTTGTTTTATAGCGAGTATTAAACTGCGATAGGTGAAATGTTGTGAAAGCACACAAAACGGCATGAACAAGCCAAATACTGCGTGTTCTACCGTTACAAGCGCGAAACTGCTATATTGTGATATTCTCGTTAAAGCGCATGCAAGCATCGTGAAACCTTAAAGAACAATGTCATTTAGCGAGATACAGCGTTCTGTACTGCAATAAGTTGGTGAAAAACTGTGAGGTTATGCAAATATCGTAATTGTGAACAAAACAGTGTAATAGAGCGTTTTTAGATACAAGTGCGAATGTTAGGTTAGGTTAAGATATGAACCGTCGTAAAACCGCATTAAACAATGTCAATTACTGAGATACAGTGTTTTTCACCATTAAAAGTGGGGAACTGCGATATTTAATGTGAAAGCGCTTGCAACCGTCGTTAGATTAGGTTAGGTTAGGTTAGGTTAGGTTAGGTTAGGTTAGGTTTGGTTAGGTTAGGTTAGGTTAGGTTAGATTAGGTTAGGTTGGGTTGAGTTGGGTTAGGTTAGGTTAGGTTAGGTTAGGTTGGGTTAGGTTAGGTTAGGTTACGTTAGGTTAGGTTAGGTTACGTTAGGTTAGGTTAGGTTAGGTTACGTTAGGTTAGGTTAGGTAAGGTTAGGTTAGGTTAGGTTAGGTTGGGTTGGGTGTTGTTGGGTTGGGTTGGGTTGGGTTAGGTTGGGTTAGGTTAGGTTAGGTTACGTTAGGTTAGGTTAGGTTAGGTTACGTTAGGTTATGTTAGGTTAGGTTAGGTTACGTTAGGTTAGGTTAGGTCAGGTAAGGTTAGGTTACGTTAGAATAGGTTAGGTTAGGTTACGTTAGGTTAGGTTAAGTTAGGTTAGGTTAGGTTTGGTTAGGTTAGCTTAGGTTAGGTTAGGTTGGGTTGGGTTGGGTTAGGTTGGGTTAGGTTAGGTTAGGTTAGGTTAGGTTGGGTTAGGTTAGGTTAGGTTAGGTTAGGTTGGGTTGGGTTGGGTTGGGTTAGGTTAGGTTAGGTTAGGTTAGGTAAGGTTAGGTTAGGTTAGGTTAGGTTAAGGTATGAACCGTCGTAAAACCGCATTAAACAATGTCACTTAGTGAGATGCAGTGTTTTTCACCTTTACAAGTTGGGAACTGTGATATCTAATGTGAAAGCGCATGAAACCGTCGTAATCTTGTAGAAAACATTGTAAAGCAGCGAATAAAACGTTTTCTAACGATAGAAGTGCGAAGGTTAGGTTAGTTTAAGCTAGGTAGCGTCGTGAAACTACCAAAAACGACGTCATCTAACGAGATAGTGTTGTTTTATTGCGAGTACGAAACTGCGATAGGTGAAATGTTGTGAAAGCACACAAAACGGCATGAACAAGCCAAATACTGCGTGTTGTACCGTTACAAGTGCGAAACTGCTATGTTGTGATATTCTCGTTAAAGCGCATGCAAGCATCGTGAAACCTTAAAGAATGATGTCATTTAGCGAGAGACAGCGTTCTGTACTGTAATAAGTTGGTGAAAAACTGTGAGGTCATGCAAATATCGTAATTGTGAACGAAACAGTGTAATAGAGCGTTTTTTGAGATACATGCGCGAATGTTGGGTTAGGTTAAGATATGAACCGTCGTAAAACCGCATTAAACAATGTCACTTTGTGAGATGCAGTGTTTTTCACCATTACAAGTCGGGAACATCGATATCTGATGTGAAAGCGCATGAAACCATCGAAATGTTGTAGAGAGCATTGTAAAGTAGCGAGTAAAACGTTTTCTAACGATAGAAGTGCGAAGGTTATGTTAGGTTGAATTATGTTTTTTTAAGCTAGGTAGCGTCGTGAAACCACCAAAAAGGACGTCATCTAACGAGATATAATTGTTTTATTTCATGTACGAAACTGCAATAGGTGAAATGTTGTGAAAGCACACAAAACGGCATGAACAAGCCAAATACTGCGTGTTCTACCGTTACAAGTGCGAAACTGCTATGTTGTGATATTCTCGTTAAAGCGCATGCAAGCATCGTGAAACCTTAAAGCATGATGTCATTTAGCGAGAGACAGCGTTCTGTACTGTAATAAGTTGGTGAAAAACTGTGAGGTCATGCAAATATCGTAATTGTGAACGAAACAGTGTAATAGAGCGTTTTGAGATACAAGCGCGAACGTTAGGTTAGGTTAAGATATGAACCGTCGTAAAACCGCATGAAACAATGTCACTAAGTGAGATGCAGTGTTTTTCACCATTACAAGTCGGGAACTGCGATATTTATTGTGAAAGCGCATGAAACTGTCGTAATGTTGTAGATAGCATTGTAAAGTAGCGAGTAAAACGTTTTCTAACGATAGAAGTGCGAAGGTTATATTAGGTTGACTTATGTTAGTTTAGGCTATGTAGCGTCGTGAGACCACCAAAAAGGACGTCATCTAACGAGATAGTGTTGTTTTATTGCATGTACGAAACTGCAATAGGTGAAATGTTGTGAAAGTACACAAAACGGCATAAACAAGCCAGATACTGCGTGTTGTACCGTTACAAGTGCGTAACTGCTATAATGTGATATTCTCGTTAAAGCGCATGCAAGCATCGTGAAACCTTAAAGAACGATGTCATTTAGCGAGATACAGCGTTCTGTAGTGCAATAAGTTGGTGAAAAACTGTGAGGTTATGCAAATATTGTAAATGTGAACGAAACAGTGTAATAGAGCGTTTTTCAATACAAGTGCGAATCTTAAGTTAGGTTAAGATATGAACCGTCGTAAAACCGCATTAAACAATGTCACTTAATGAGATGCAGTGTTTTTCACCATTACAAGTGGGGAACTGCGATATCTAATGTGAAAGCGCTTGTAAACGTCGTTAGGTTAGGTTAGGTTTGGTTAGGTTAGGTTAGGTTACGTTAGGCTAGGTTAGGTTAGGTTTGGTTAGGTTAGGTTAGGTTAGGTTGGGTTAGGTTAGGTTTGGTTAGGTTAGGTTAGGTTAGGTTAGGTTAGATTAGGTTAGGTTGGGTTGAGTTGGGTTAGGTTAGGTTAGGTTAGGTTACGTTGGGTTAGGTTAGGTTAGGTTAGGTTACGTTAGGTTAGGTTAGGTTAGGTTACGTTACGTTAGGTTAGGTTAGGTTAGGTAAGGATAATTTGGTTAGGTTAGGTAAGGTTAGGTTAGGTTAGGTTAGGTTAGGTTGGGGTGGGTGTTGTTGGGTTGGGTTGGGTTGGGTTAGGTTTGGTTAGGTTAGGTTACGTTACGTTAGGTTAGGTTAGGTTAGGTTAGGTTACGTTAGGTTATGTTAGGTTAGGTTAGGTTACGTTAGGTTAGGTTAGATCAGGTAAGGTTAGGTTACGTTAGAATAGGTTAGGTTAGGTTAGGTTAGGTTACGTTAGGTTAGGTTAGGTTAGGTTAGGTTTGGTTAGGTTAGGTTAGGTTAGCTTAGGGTTGGTTTGGTTGGGTTGGGTTGGGTTAGGTTGGGTTAGGTTAGGTTAGGTTGGGTTGGGTTGGGTTAGGTTAGGTTAGGTTAGGTAAGGTTAGGTTAAGTTAGGTTAGGTTACGTTAGGTTAAGGTATGAACCGTCGTAAAACCGCGTTAAACAATGTCACTTAGTGAGATGCAGTGTTTTTCACCTTTACAAGTTGGGAACTGCGATATCTAATGTGAAAGCGCTTGAAACCATCGTAATGTTGTAGAAAGCAATGTAAAGTAGCGAGTAAAACGTTTTCTAACGATAGAAGTGCGAAGGTCATGTTAGGTTGAATTATGTTAGTTTAAGCTAGGTAGCGTCGTGAAACTACCAAAAACAACGTCATCTAACGAGATAGTGTTGTTTTATAGCGAGTATTAAACTGCGATAGGTGAAATGTTGTGAAAGCACACAAAACGGCATGAACAAGCCAAATACTGCGTGTTGTACCGTTACAAGTGCGAAACTGCTATGTTGTGATATTCTCGTTAAAGCGCATGAAAGCATCGTGAAACCTTAAAGAACGATGTCATTTAGCGAGATACAACGTTCTGTACTGCAATAAGTTGGTGAAAAACTGTGAGGTTATGCAAATATCCTAATTGTGAACGAAACAGTGTAATAGAGCGTTTTTCAATACAAGTGCGAATCATAAGTTAGGTTAAGATATGAACCGTCGTAAAACCGCATTAAACAATGTCACTTAGTGAGATGCAGTGTTTTTCACCATTACAAGTCGGGAACTGCGATATCTAATGTGAAAGCGCTTGCAAACGTCGTTAGGTTAGGTTAGGTTAGGTTAGGTTAGGTTACGTTACGTTAGGTTAGGTTAGGTTAGGTTAGGTTTGGTTAGGTTAGGTTAGGTTAGGTTAGGGTATGTTAGGTAAGGTTTGGTTAGGTTAGGTTAGGTTGGTTTAGGTAAGGTTAGGTTAGGTTAAGATATGAACCGCGCTAAAACCGCATTAAACTATGTCACTTAGTGAGATGCTGTGTTTTTCACCATTACAAGTCGGGAACTGCGATATCTAATGTGAAAGCGCATGAAACCGTCGTAATCTTGTAGAAAACATTGTAAAGTAGCGAATAAAACGTTTTCTAACGATAGAAGTGCGAAGGTTCGGTTAGTTTGAGCTAGGTAGCGTTGTGAAACCACCAAAAACGATGTCATCTAACGAGATAGTGTTGTTTTATTGCGAGTACGAAACTGCGATAGGTGAAATATTGGGAAAGCACACAAAAAGCCATGAACTAGCCAGATACTGCGTCTTGTGCCGTTACAAGTGCGAAACTGCTTTATTCTGATATTCTCGTTAAAGCGCATGCAAGTATCGTGAAACCTTAAAGAACGATGTCATTTAGCGAGATACAGCGTTCTGTACTGTAATAAGTTGGTGAGAAACTGTGAGGTCAAGCAAATATCGTAATTGTGAACGAAACAGTGTAATTGAGCGTATTTAGATACAAGTGCGAATGTTAGGTTAGGTTGAGATATCAACCGTCGTAAAACCGCATTAAACAATGTCACTTAGTGAGATGTAGTGTTTTTCAACATTACAAGTCGGGAACTACGATATCTAATGTGAAAGCGCATGAAACCGTCGTAATCTTGTAGAAAACATTGTAAAGTTGCGAGTAAAACGTTTTCTAACGATAGAAGTGCGAAGGTTAGCTTGAGTTATGTTAGTTCAAGCTATGTAGCGTCGTGAAACTACCAAAAACGACGTCATCTAACGAGATAGTGTTGTTTTATTGCGAGTATTAATCTGCGATAGGTAAAATGTTGTGAAAGCACACAAAACGGCATGAACAAGCCAAATACTGCGTGTTGTACCGTTACAAGTGCGAAACTGCTATGTTGTGACATTCTCGGTAAAGCGCATGCAAGTATCGTGAAACCTTAAAGAACGATGTCATTTAGCGAGATACAGCGTTCTGTACTGCAATAAGTTGGTGAAAAACTGTGAGGTTATGCAAATATCGTAATTGTGAACAAAACAGTGTAATGGAGCGTTTTTAGATACAAGTGCGAATGTTAGGTTAGGTTAAGATATGAACCATCGTAAAACCGCATTAAACAATGTCAATTACTGAGATGCAGTGTTTTTCACCATTAAAAGTGGGGAACTGCGATATTTAATGTGAAAGCGCTTGCAACCGTCGTTAGATTAGGTTAGGTTAGGTTAGGTTAGGTTAGGTTAGGTTAGGTTTGGTTAGGTTAGGTTAGGTTAGGTTAGGTTGGGTTGAGTTGGGTTAGGTTAGGTTAGGTTAGGTTAGGTTGGGTTAGGTTAGGTTAGGTTACGTTAGGTTAGGTTAGGTTACGTTAGGTTAGGTTAGGTAGGGTTACGTTAGGTTACGTTAGGTTAGGTAAGGATAATTTGGTTAGGTTAGGTAAGGTTAGGTTAGGTTGGGTTGGGTGTTGTTGGGTTGGGTTGGGTTGGGTTAGGTTGGGTTAGGTTACGTTAGGTTAGGTTAGGTTAGGTTACGTTAGGTTACGTTAGGTTAGGTAAGGATAATTTGGTTAGGTTAGGTAAGGTTAGGTTAGGTTGGGTTGGGTGTTGTTGGGTTGGGTTGGGTTGGGTTAGGTTGGGTTCGGTTAGGTTAGGTTACGTTACGTTAGGTTAGGTTAGGTTACGTTAGGTTATGTTAGGTTAGGTTAGGTTACGTTAGGTTAGGTTAGGTCAGGTAAGGTTAGGTTACGTTAGAATAGGTTAGGTTAGGTTACGTTAGGTTAGGTTAAGTTAGGTTAGGTTAGGTTTGGTTAGGTTAGCTTAGGTTAGGTTAGGTTGGGTTGGGTTGGGTTAGGTTGGGTTAGGTTAGGTTAGGTTAGGTTAGGTTGGCTTAGGTTAGGTTAGGTTAGGTTAGGTTGGGTTGGGTTAGGTTAGGTTAGGTTAGGTTAGGTAAGGTTAGGTTAGGTTAGGTTAGGTTAGGTTAAGGTATGAACCGTCGTAAAACCGCATTAAACAATGTCACTTAGTGAGATGCAGTGTTTTTCACCTTTACAAGTTGGGAACTGTGATATCTAATGCGAAAGCGCTTGAAACCATCGTAATGTTGTAGAAAGCAATGTAAAGTAGCGAGTAAAACATTTTCTAACGATAGAAGTGCGAAGGTTATATTAGGTTGAGTTATGTTAGTTTAAGTTATGTAGCGTCGTGAGACCACCAAAAAGGACGTCATCTAACGAGATAGTGTTGTTTTATTGCATGTACGAAACTGCAATAGGTGAAATGTTGTGAAAGTACACAAAACGGCATGAACAAGCCAGATACTGCGTGTTGTACCGTTACAAGTGCGAAACTGCGATAATGTGATATTCTCGTTAAAGCGCATGCAAGCATCGTGAAACCTTAAAGAACGATGTCATTTAGCGAGATACAGCGTTCTGTACTGCAATAAGTTGGTGAAAAACTGTGAGGTTATGCAAATATCGTAATTGTGAACGAAACAGTGTAATAGAGCGTTTTTCAATACAAGTGCGAATCATAAGTTAGGTTCAGATATGAACCGTCGTAAAACCGCATTAAACAATGTCACTTAGTGAGATGCAGTGTTTTTCACCATTACAAGTCGGGAACTGCGATATCTAATGGGAAAGCGCTTGCAAACGTCGTTAGGTTAGGTTAGGTTACGTTAGGTTAGGTTAGGTTAGGTTTGGTTAGGTTAGGTTAGGTTAGGTTAGGTTATGTTAGGTAAGGTTTGGTTAGGTTAGGTTAGGTTAGGTTGGGTTAGGTTGGGTTAAGTAAGGTTAGGTTAGGTTGGGTTAGGTTAGGTTAGGTTAGGTTAAGATATGAACCGCGCTAAAACCGCATTAAACAATGTCACTTAGTGAGATGCTGTGTTTTTCACCATTACAAGTCGGGAACTCCGATATCTAATGTGAAAGCGCATGAAACCGTCGTAATCTTGTAGAAAACATTGTAAAGCAGCGAATAAAACGTTTTCTAACGATAGAAGTGCGAAGGTTAGGTTAGTTTAAGCTAGGTAGCGTCGTGAAACTACCAAAAACGACGTCATCTAACGAGATAGTGTTGTTTTATTGCGAGTACGAAACTGCGATAGGTGAAATGTTGTGAAAGCACACAAAACGGCATGAACAAGCCAAATACTGCGTGTTGTACCGTTACAAGTGCGAAACTGCTATGTTGTGATATTCTCGTTAAAGCGCATGAAAGCATCGTGAAACCTTTAAGAACGATGTCATTTAGCGAGATACAGCGTTCTGTACTGCAATAAGTTGGTGAAAAACTGTGAGGTTATGCAAATATCCTAATTGTGAACGAAACAGTGTAATAGAGCGTTTTTTAATTCAAGTGCGAATGTTAGGTTAGGTTAAGATATGAACCGTCGTAAAACCGCGTTAATCAATGTCACTTAGTGAGATGCAGTGTTTTTCACCATTACAAGTCGGGAACTGCGATATCTAATGTGAAAGCGCTTGCAAACGTCGTTAGGTTAGGTTAGGTTAGGTTAGGTTAGGTTACGTTAGGTTAGGTTAGGTTAGGTCAGGTTAGGTTAGGTTAGGTTTGGTTAGGTTAGGTTAGGTTAGGTTAGGGTATGTTAGGTAAGGTTTGGTTAGGTTAGGTTAGGTTAGGTTGGTTTAGGTAAGGTTAGGTTAGGTTAAGATATGAACCGCGCTAAAACCGCATTAAACAATGTCACTTAGTGAGATGCTGTGTTTTTCACCATTACAAGTCGGGAACTGCGATATCTAATGTGAAAGCGCATGAAACCGTCGTAATCTTGTAGAAAACATTGTAAAGTAGCGAGTAAAACGTTTTCTAACGATAGAAGTGCGAAGGTTATGTTAGGTTGAGTTATGTTAGTTTAAGCTAGGTAGCGTCGTGAAACCTCCAAAAACGACGTCATCTAACGAGATAGTGTTGTTTTATTGCGAGTACGAAACTGCGATAGGTAAAATGTTGTGAAAGCACACAAAACGGCATGAACAAGCCAAATACTGCGTGTTGTACCGTTACAAGTGCGAAACTGCTATGTTGTGACATTCTCGGTAAAGCGCATGCAAGTATCGTGAAACCTTAAAGAACGATGTCATTTAGCGAGATACAGCGTTCTGTACTGTAATAAGTTGGTGAGAAACTGTGAGGTCAAGCAAATATTGTAATTGTGAACGAAACAGTGTAATTGAGCGTCTTTAGATACAAGTGCGAATGTTAGGTTAGGTTGACATATCAACCGTCGTAAAACCGCATTAAACAATGTCACTTAGTGAGATGTAGTGTTTTTCAACATTACAAGTCGGGAACTACAATATCTAAGGTGAAAGCGCATGAAACCGTCGTAATCTTGTAGAAAACATTGTAAAGTGGCGAGTAAAACGTTTTCAAACGATAGAAGTGCGAAGGTTAGGTTAGGTTAGGTTAGTTTAAGCTAGGTAGCGTCGTGAAACTACCAAAAACGACGTCATCTAACGAGATAGTGTTGTTTTATAGCGAGTATTAAACTGCGATAGGTGAAATGTTGTGAAAGCACACAAAACGGCATGAACAAGCCAAATACTGCGTGTTCTACCGTTACAAGTGCGAAACTGCTATATTGTGATATTCTCGTTAAAGCGCATGCAAGCATCGTGAAACCTTAAAGAACAATGTCATTTAGCGAGATACAGCGTTCTGTACTGCAATAAGTTGGTGAAAAACTGTGAGGTTATGCAAAATCGTAATTGTGAACAAAACAGTGTAATAGAGCGTTTTTTAGATACAAGTGCGAATGTTAGGTTAGGTTAAGATATGAACCGTCGTAAAAGCGCATTAAACAATGTCAATTACTGAGATGCAGTGTTTTTCACCATTAAAAGTGGGGAACTGCGATATTTAATGTGAAAGCGCTAGCAACCGTCGTTAGATTAGGTTAGGTTAGGTTAGGTTAGGTTTGGTTAGGTTAGGTTAGGTTAGGTTAGATTAGGTTAGGTTGGGTTGAGTTGGGTTAGGTTAGGTTAGGTTAGGTTAGGTTGGGTTAGGTTAGGTTAGGTTACGTTAGGTTAGGTTAGGTTACGTTAGGTTAGGTTAGGTTAGGTTACGTTAGGTTAGGTTAGGTTAGGTAAGGATAATTTGGTTAGGTTAGGTAAGGTTAGGTTAGGTTAGGTTAGGTTGGGTTGGGTGTTGTTGGGTTGGGTTGGGTTGGGTTAGGTTGGGTTAGGTTAGGTTAGGTTACGTTAGGTTAGGTTAGGTTAGGTTACGTTAGGTTATGTTAGGTTAGGTTAGGTTACGTTAGGTTAGGTTAGGTCAGGTAAGGTTAGGTTACGTTAGAATAAGTTAGGTTAGGTTACGTTAGGTTAGGTTAAGTTAGGTTAGGTTAGGTTTGGTTAGGTTAGCTTAGGTTAGGTTAGGTTGGGTTGGGTTGGGTTAGGTTGGGTTAGGTTAGGTTAGGTTAGGTTAGGTTGGGTTAGGTTAGGTTAGGTTAGGTTAGGTTGGGTTGGGTTGGGTTAGGTTAGGTTAGGTTAGGTTAGGTAAGGTTAGGTTAGGTTAGGTTAGGTTAGGTTAAGGTATGAACCGTCGTAAAACCGCATTAAACAATGTCACTTAGTGAGATGCAGTGTTTTTCACCTTTACAAGTTGGGAACTGTGATATCTAATGTGAAAGCGCATGAAACCGTCGTAATCTTGTAGAAAACATTGTAAAGCAGCGAATAAAACGTTTTCTAACGATAGAAGTGCGAAGGTTAGGTTAGTTTAAGCTAGGTAGCGTCGTGAAACTACCAAAAACGACGTCATCTAACGAGATAGTGTTGTTTTATTGCGAGTACGAAACTGCGATAGGTGAAATGTTGTGAAAGCACACAAAACGGCATGAACAAGCCAAATACTGCGTGTTGTACCGTTACAAGTGCGAAACTGCTATGTTGTGATATTCTCGTTAAAGCGCATGCAAGCATCGTGAAACCTTAAAGAATGATGTCATTTAGCGAGAGACAGCGTTCTGTACTGCAATAAGTTGGTGAAAAACTGTGAGGTTATGCAAATATCCTAATTGTGAACGAAACAGTGTAATAGAGCGTTTTTTAATTCAAGTGCGAATGTTAGGTTAGGTTAAGATATGAACCGTCGTAAAACCGCGTTAATCAATGTCACTTAGTGAGATGCAGTGTTTTTCACCATTACAAGTCGGGAACTGCGATATCTAATGTGAAAGCGCTTGCAAACGTCGTTAGGTTAGGTTAGGTTAGGTTAGGTTAGGTTAGGTTACGTTAGGTTAGGTTAGGTTAGGTTAGGTCAGGTTAGGTTAGGTTAGGTTTGGTTAGGTTAGGTTAGGTTAGGTTAGGGTATGTTAGGTAAGGTTTGGTTAGGTTAGGTTAGGTTAGGTTGGTTTAGGTAAGGTTAGGTGAGGTTAAGATATGAACCGCGCTAAAACCGCATTAAACAATGTCACTTAGTGAGATGCTGTGTTTTTCACCATTACAAGTCGGGAACTGCGATATCTAATGTGAAAGCGCATGAAACCGTCGTAATCTTGAAGAAAACATTGTAAAGCAGCGAGTAAAACGTTTTCTAACGATAGAAGTGCGAAGGTTATGTTAGGTTGAGTTATGTTAGTTTAAGCTAGGTAGCGTCGTGAAACCTCCAAAAACGACGTCATCTAACGAGATAGTGTTGTTTTATTGCGAGTACGAAACTGCGATAGGTAAAATGTTGTGAAAGCACACAAAACGGCATGAACAAGCCAAATACTGCGTGTTGTACCGTTACAAGTGCGAAACTGCTATGTTGTGACATTCTCGGTAAAGCGCATGCAAGTATCGTGAAACCTTAAAGAACGATGTCATTTAGCGAGATACAGCGTTCTGTACTGTAATAAGTTGGTGAGAAACTGTGAGGTCAAGCAAATATTGTAATTGTGAACGAAACAGTGTAATTGAGCGTCTTTAGATACAAGTGCGAATGTTAGGTTAGGTTGACATATCAACCGTCGTAAAACCGCATTAAACAATGTCACTTAGTGAGATGTAGTGTTTTTCAACATTACAAGTCGGGAACTACAATATCTAAAGTGAAAGCGCATGAAACCGTCGTAATCTTGTAGAAAACATTGTAAAGTGGCGAGTAAAACGTTTTCAAACGATAGAAGTGCGAAGGTTAGGTTAGGTTAGGTTAGTTTAAGCTAGGTAGCGTCGTGAAACTACCAAAAACGACGTCATCTAACGAGATAGTGTTGTTTTATAGCGAGTATTAAACTGCGATAGGTGAAATGTTGTGAAAGCACACAAAACGGCATGAACAAGCCAAATACTGCGTGTTCTACCGTTACAAGTGCGAAACTGCTATATTGTGATATTCTCGTTAAAGCGCATGCAAGCATCGTGAAACCTTAAAGAACAATGTCATTTAGCGAGATACAGCGTTCTGTACTGCAATAAGTTGGTGAAAAACTGTGAGGTTATGCAAAATCGTAATTGTGAACAAAACAGTGTAATAGAGCGTTTTTTAGATACAAGTGCGAATGTTAGGTTAGGTTAAGATATGAACCGTCGTAAAACCGCATTAAACAATGTCAATTACTGAGATGCAGTGTTTTTCACCATTAAAAGTGGGGAACTGCGATATTTAATGTGAAAGCGCTAGCAACCGTCGTTAGATTAGGTTAGGTTAGGTTAGGTTAGGTTAGGTTAGGTTTGGTTAGGTTAGGTTAGGTTAGGTTAGATTAGGTTAGGTTGGGTTGAGTTGGGTTAGGTTAGGTTAGGTTAGGTTAGGTTGGGTTAGGTTAGGTTAGGTTACGTTAGGTTAGGTTAGGTTACGTTAGGTTAGGTTAGGTTACGTTAGGTTAGGTTAGGTTAGGTTAGGTAAGGATAATTTGGTTAGGTTAGGTAAGGTTAGGTTAGGTTAGGTTAGGTTGGGTTGGGTGTTGTTGGGTTGGGTTGGGTTGGGTTAGGTTGGGTTAGGTTAGGTTAGGTTACGTTAGGTTAGGTTAGGTTAGGTTACGTTAGGTTATGTTAGGTTAGGTTAGGTTACGTTAGGTTAGGTTAGGTCAGGTAAGGTTAGGTTACGTTAGAATAAGTTAGGTTAGGTTACGTTAGGTTAGGTTAAGTTAGGTTAGGTTAGGTTTGGTTAGGTTAGCTTAGGTTAGGTTAGGTTGGGTTGGGTTGGGTTAGGTTGGGTTAGGTTAGGTTAGGTTAGGTTAGGTTGGGTTAGGTTAGGTTAGGTTAGGTTAGGTTGGGTTGGGTTGGGTTAGGTTAGGTTAGGTTAGGTTAGGTAAGGTTAGGTTAGGTTAGGTTAGGTTAGGTTAAGGTATGAACCGTCGTAAAACCGCATTAAACAATGTCACTTAGTGAGATGCAGTGTTTTTCACCTTTACAAGTTGGGAACTGTGATATCTAATGTGAAAGCGCATGAAACCGTCGTAATCTTGTAGAAAACATTGTAAAGCAGCGAATAAAACGTTTTCTAACGATAGAAGTGCGAAGGTTAGGTTAGTTTAAGCTAGGTAGCGTCGTGAAACTACCAAAAACGACGTCATCTAACGAGATAGTGTTGTTTTATTGCGAGTACGAAACTGCGATAGGTGAAATGTTGTGAAAGCACACAAAACGGCATGAACAAGCCAAATACTGCGTGTTGTACCGTTACAAGTGCGAAACTGCTATGTTGTGATATTCTCGTTAAAGCGCATGCAAGCATCGTGAAACCTTAAAGAATGATGTCATTTAGCGAGAGACAGCGTTCTGTACTGTAATAAGTTGGTGAAAAACTGTGAGGTCATGCAAATATCGTAATTGTGAACGAAACAGTGTAATAGAGCGTTTTTTTGAGATACATGCGCGAATGTTGGGTTAGGTTAAGATATGAACCGTCGTAAAACCGCATTAAACAATGTCACTTTGTGAGATGCAGTGTTTTTCACCATTACAAGTCGGGAACATCGATATCTGATGTGAAAGCGCATGAAACCGTCGAAATGTTGTAGAGAGCATTGTAAAGTAGCGAGTAAAACGTTTTCTAACGATAGAAGTGCGAAGGTTATGTTAGGTTGAATTATGTTAGTTTAAGCTAGGTAGCGTCGTGAAACCACCAAAAAGGACGTCATCTAACGAGATATAATTGTTTTATTTCATGTACGAAACTGCGATAGGTGAAATGTTGTGAAAGCACACAAAACGGCATGAACAAGCCAAATACTGCGTGTTCTACCGTTACAAGTGCGAAACTGCTATATTGTGATATTCTCGTTAAAGCGCATGCAAGCATCGTGAAACCTTAAAGAACGATGTCATTTAGCGAGATACAGCGTTCTGTACTGCAATAAGTTGGTGAAAAACTGTGAGGTTATGCAAAATCGTAATTGTGAACAAAACAGTGTAATAGAGCGTTTTTAGATACAAGTGCGAATGTTAGGTTAGGTTAAGATATGAACCGTCGTAAAACCGCATTAAACAATGTCAATTACTGAGATGCAGTGTTTTTCACCACTAAAAGTGGGGAACTGCGATATTTAATGTGAAAGCGCTTGCAACCGTCGTTAGATTAGGTTAGGTTAGGTTAGGTTAGGTTAGGTTTGGTTAGGTTAGGTTAGGTTAGGTTAGAT
>NW_027464609.1:1997500-2005000 GCF_043290135.1 Rhipicephalus microplus
GAAAGCACACAAAACGGCATGAACAAGCCAAATACTGCGTGTTGTACTGTTACAAGTGCGAAACTGCTATGTTGTGACATTCTCGGTAAAGCGCATGCAAGTATCGTGAAACCTTAAAGAACGATGTCATTTAGCGAGATACAGCGTTCTGTACTGTAATAAGTTGGTGAGAAACTGTGAGGTCAAGCAAATATCGTAATTGTGAACGAAACAGTGTAATTGAGCGTCTTTAGATACAAGTGGGAATGTTAGGTTAGGTTGACATATCAACCGTCGTAAAACCGCATTAAACAATGTCACTTAGTGAGATGTAGTGTTTTTCAACATTACAAGTCGGGAACTACGATATCTAATGTGAAAGCGCATGAAACCGTCGTAATCTTGTAGAAAACATTGTAAAGTGGCGAGTAAAACGTTTTCAAACGATAGAAGTGCGAAGGTTAGGTTAGGTTAGGTTAGTTTAAGCTAGGTAGCGTCGTGAAACTACCAAAAACGACGTCATCTAACGAGATAGTGTTGTTTTATAGCGAGTATTAAACTGCGATAGGTGAAATGTTGTGAAAGCACACAAAACGGCATGAACAAGCCAAATACTGCGTGTTCTACCGTTACAAGTGCGAAACTGCTATATTGTGATATTCTCGTTAAAGCGCATGCAAGCATCGTGAAACCTTAAAGAACAATGTCATTTAGCGAGATACAGCGTTCTGTACTGCAATAAGTTGGTGAAAAACTGTGAGGTTATGCAAATATCGTAATTGTGAACAAAACAGTGTAATAGAGCGTTTTTAGATACAAGTGCGAATGTTAGGTTAGGTTAAGATATGAACCGTCGTAAAACCGCATTAAACAATGTCAATTACTGAGATGCAGTGTTTTTCACCATTAAAAGTGGGGAACTGCGATATTTAATGTGAAAGCGCTTGCAACCGTCGTTAGATTAGGTTAGGTTAGGTTAGGTTAGGTTAGGTTTGGTTAGGTTAGGTTAGGTTAGGTTAGATTAGGTTAGGTTGGGTTGAGTTGGGTTAGGTTAGGTTAGGTTAGGTTAGGTTGGGTTAGGTTAGGTTAGGTTACGTTAGGTTAGGTTAGGTTACGTTAGGTTAGGTTAGGTTAGGTAAGGATAATTTGGTTAGGTTAGGTAAGGTTAGGTTAGGTTAGGTTGGGTTGGGTGTTGTTGGGTTGGGTTGGGTTGGGTTAGGTTGGGTTAGGTTAGGTTAGGTTACGTTAGGTTAGGTTAGGTTACGTTAGGTTATGTTAGGTTAGGTTAGGTTACGTTAGGTTAGGTTAGGTCAGGTAAGGTTAGGTTACGTTAGAATAGGTTAGGTTAGGTTACGTTAGGTTAGGTTAAGTTAGGTTAGGTTAGGTTTGGTTAGGTTAGCTTAGGTTAGGTTAGGTTGGGTTGGGTTGGGTTAGGTTGGGTTAGGTTAGGTTAGGTTAGGTTAGGTTGGGTTAGGTTAGGTTAGGTTAGGTTAGGTTGGGTTGGGTTGGGTTAGGTTAGGTTAGGTTAGGTTAGGTAAGGTTAGGTTAGGTTAGGTTAGGTTAGGTTAAGGTATGAACCGTCGTAAAACCGCATTAAACAATGTCACTTAGTGAGATGCAGTGTTTTTCACCTTTACAAGTTGGGAACTGTGATATCTAATGTGAAAGCGCTTGAAACCATCGTAATGTTGTAGAAAGCAATGTAAAGTAGCGAGTAAAACATTTTCTAACGATAGAAGTGCGAAGGTTATATTAGGTTGAGTTATGTTAGTTTAAGTTATGTAGCGTCGTGAGACCACCAAAAAGGACGTCATCTAACGAGATAGTGTTGTTTTATTGCATGTACGAAACTGCAATAGGTGAAATGTTGTGAAAGTACACAAAACGGCATGAACAAGCCAGATACTGCGTGTTGTACCGTTACAAGTGCGAAACTGCGATAATGTGATATTCTCGTTAAAGCGCATGCAAGCATCGTGAAACCTTAAAGAACGATGTCATTTAGCGAGATACAGCGTTCTGTACTGCAATAAGTTGGTGAAAAACTGTGAGGTTATGCAAATATCGTAATTGTGAACGAAACAGTGTAATAGAGCGTTTTTCAATACAAGTGCGAATCATAAGTTAGGTTAAGATATGAACCGTCGTAAAACCGCATTAAACAATGTCACTTAGTGAAATGCAGTGTTTTTCACCATTACAAGTCGGGAACTGCGATATCTAATGGGAAAGCGCTTGCAAACGTTGTTAGGTTAGGTTAGGTTAGGTTAGGTTACGTTAGGTTAGGTTAGGTTAGGTTTGGTTAGGTTAGGTTAGGTTAGGTTAGGTTAGGTTATGTTAGGTAAGGTTTGGTTAGGTTAGGTTAGGTTAGGTTAGGTTGGGTTAGGTTGGGTTAAGTAAGGTTAGGTTAGGTTGGGTTAGGTTAGGTTAGGTTAGGTTAAGATATGAACCGCGCTAAAACCGCATTAAACAATGTCACTTAGTGAGATGCTGTGTTTTTCACCATTACAAGTCGGGAACTGCGATATCTAATGTGAAAGCGCATGAAACCGTCGTAATCTTGTAGAAAACATTGTAAAGCAGCGAATAAAACGTTTTCTAACGATAGAAGTGCGAAGGTTAGGTTAGTTTAAGCTAGGTAGCGTCGTGAAACTACCAAAAACGACGTCATCTAACGAGATAGTGTTGTTTTATTGCGAGTACGAAACTGCGATAGGTGAAATGTTGTGAAAGCACACAAAACGGCATGAACAAGCCAAATACTGCGTGTTGTACCGTTACAAGTGCGAAACTGCTATGTTGTGATATTCTCGTTAAAGCGCATGCAAGCATCGTGAAACCTTAAAGAATGATGTCATTTAGCGAGAGACAGCGTTCTGTACTGTAATAAGTTGGTGAAAAACTGTGAGGTCATGCAAATATAGTAATTGTGAACGAAACAGTGTAATAGAGCGTTTTTTTGAGATACATGCGCGAATGTTGGGTTAGGTTAAGATATGAACCGTCGTAAAACCGCATTAAACAATGTCACTTTGTGAGATGCAGTGTTTTTCACCATTACAAGTCGGGAACATCGATATCTGATGTGAAAGCGCATGAAACCGTCGAAATGTTATAGAGAGCATTGTAAAGTAGCGAGTAAAACGTTTTCTAACGATAGAAGTGCGAAGGTTATGTTAGGTTGAATTATGTTAGTTTAAGCTAGGTAGCGTCGTGAAACCACCAAAAAGGACGTCATCTAACGAGATATAATTGTTTTATTTCATGTACGAAACTGCAATAGGTGAAATGTTGTGAAAGCACACAAAATGGCATGAACAAGCCAAATACTGCGTGTTCTACCGTTACAAGTGCGAAACTGCTATGTTGTGATATTCTCGTTAAAGCGCATGCAAGCATCGTGAAACCTTAAAGCATGATGTCATTTAGCGAGAGACAGCGTTCTGTACTGTAATAAGTTGGTGAAAAACTGTGGGGTCATGCAAATATCGTAATTGTGAACGAAACAGTGTAATAGAGCGTTTTGAGATACAAGCGCGAACGTTAGGTTAGGTTAAGATATGAACCGTCGTAAAACCGCATGAAACAATGTCACTAAGTGAGATGCAGTGTTTTTCACCATTACAAGTCGGGAACTGCGATATCTATTGTGAAAGCGCATGAAACTGTCGTAATGTTGTAGAGAGCATTGTAAAGTAGCGAGTAAAACGTTTTCTAACGATAGAAGTGCGAAGGTTATATTAGGTTGACTTATGTTAGTTTAGGCTACGTAGCGTCGTGAGACCATCAAAAAGGACGTCATCTAACGAGATAGTGTTGTTTTATTGCATGTACGAAACTGCAATAGGTGAAATGTTGTGAAAGTACACAAAACGGCATAAACAAGCCAGATACTGCGTGTTGTACCGTTACAAGTGCGTAACTGCTATAATGTGATATTCTCGTTAAAGCGCATGCAAGCATCGTGAAACCTTAAAGAACGATGTCATTTAGCGAGATACAGCGTTCTGTACTGCAATAAGTTGGTGAGAAACTGTGAGGTCAAGCAAATATCGTAATTGTGAACGAAACAGTGTAATTGAGCGTCTTTAGATACAAGTGGGAATGTTAGGTTAGGTTGACATATCAACCGTCGTAAAACCGCATTAAACAATGTCACTTAGTGAGATGTAGTGTTTTTCAACATTACAAGTCGGGAACTACGATATCTAATGTGAAAGCGCATGAAACCGTCGTAATCTTGTAGAAAACATTGTAAAGTGGCGAGTAAAACGTTTTCAAACGATAGAAGTGCGAAGGTTAGGTTAGGTTAGGTTAGTTTAAGCTAGGTAGCGTCGTGAAACTACCAAAAACGACGTCATCTAACGAGATAGT
The DNA here is from genome assembly GCF_043290135.1 of Rhipicephalus microplus. Lineage (NCBI taxonomy): Eukaryota > Metazoa > Arthropoda > Arachnida > Ixodida > Ixodidae > Rhipicephalus > Rhipicephalus microplus. The sequence goes on from NW_027464609.1 coordinate 2,001,854, forward strand.
GTTGTTTTATAGCGAGTATTAAACTGCGATAGGTGAAATGTTGTGAAAGCACACAAAACGGCATGAACAAGCCAAATACTGCGTGTTCTACCGTTACAAGTGCGAAACTGCTATATTGTGATATTCTCGTTAAAGCGCATGCAAGCATCGTGAAACCTTAAAGAACAATGTCATTTAGCGAGATACAGCGTTCTGTACTGCAATAAGTTGGTGAAAAACTGTGAGGTTATGCAAATATCGTAATTGTGAACAAAACAGTGTAATAGAGCGTTTTTAGATACAAGTGCGAATGTTAGGTTAGGTTAAGATATGAACCGTCGTAAAACCGCATTAAACAATGTCAATTACTGAGATGCAGTGTTTTTCACCATTAAAAGTGGGGAACTGCGATATTTAATGTGAAAGCGCTTGCAACCGTCGTTAGATTAGGTTAGGTTAGGTTAGGTTAGGTTAGGTTTGGTTAGGTTAGGTTAGGTTAGGTTAGATTAGGTTAGGTTGGGTTGAGTTGGGTTAGGTTAGGTTAGGTTAGGTTAGGTTGGGTTAGGTTAGGTTAGGTTACGTTAGGTTAGGTTAGGTTAAGTTAGGTTAGGTTAGGTTACGTTAGGTTAGGTTAGGTTAGGTAAGGATAATTTGGTTAGGTTAGGTAAGGTTAGGTTAGGTTAGGTTAGGTTGGGTTGGGTGTTGTTGGGTTGGGTTGGGTTGGGTTAGGTTGGGTTAGGTTAGGTTAGGTTACGTTAGGTTAGGTTAGGTTACGTTAGGTTATGTTAGGTTAGGTTAGGTTACGTTAGGTTAGGTTAGGTCAGGTAAGGTTAGGTTACGTTAGAATAGGTTAGGTTAGGTTACGTTAGGTTAGGTTAAGTTAGGTTAGGTTAGGTTTGGTTAGGTTAGCTTAGGTTAGGTTAGGTTGGGTTGGGTTGGGTTAGGTTGGGTTAGGTTAGGTTAGGTTAGGTTAGGTTGGGTTAGGTTAGGTTAGGTTAGGTTAGGTTGGGTTGGGTTGGGTTAGGTTAGGTTAGGTTAGGTTAGGTAAGGTTAGGTTAGGTTAGGTTAGGTTAGGTTAAGGTATGAACCGTCGTAAAACCGCATTAAACAATGTCACTTAGTGAGATGCAGTGTTTTTCACCATTACAAGTCGGGAACTGCGATATCTAATGTGAAAGCGCATGAAACCGTCGTAATCTTGTAGAAAACATTGTAAAGCAGCGAATAAAACGTTTTCTAACGATAGAAGTGCGAAGGTTAGGTTAGTTTAAGCTAGGTAGCGTCGTGAAACTACCAAAAACGACGTCATCTAACGAGATAGTGTTGTTTTATTGCGAGTACGAAACTGCGATAGGTGAAATGTTGTGAAAGCACACAAAACGGCATGAACAAGCCAAATACTGCGTGTTGTACCGTTACAAGTGCGAAACTGCTATGTTGTGATATTCTCGTTAAAGCGCATGCAAGCATCGTGAAACCTTAAAGAATGATGTCATTTAGCGAGAGACAGCGTTCTGTACTGTAATAAGTTGGTGAAAAACTGTGAGGTCATGCAAATATCGTAATTGTGAACGAAACAGTGTAATAGAGCGTTTTTTTGAGATACATGCGCGAATGTTGGGTTAGGTTAAGATATGAACCGTCGTAAAACCGCATTAAACAATGTCACTTTGTGAGATGCAGTGTTTTTCACCATTACAAGTCGGGAACATCGATATCTGATGTGAAAGCGCATGAAACCGTCGAAATGTTGTAGAGAGCATTGTAAAGTAGCGAGTAAAACGTTTTCTAACGATAGAAGTGCGAAGGTTATGTTAGGTTGAATTATGTTAGTTTAAGCTAGGTAGCGTCGTGAAACCACCAAAAAGGACGTCATCTAACGAGATATAATTGTTTTATTTCATGTACGAAACTGCAATAGGTGAAATGTTGTGAAAGCACACAAAACGGCATGAACAAGCCAAATACTGCGTGTTCTACCGTTACAAGTGCGAAACTGCTATGTTGTGATATTCTCGTTAAAGCGCATGCAAGCATCGTGAAACCTTAAAGCATGATGTCATTTAGCGAGAGACAGCGTTCTGTACTGTAATAAGTTGGTGAAAAACTGTGAGGTCATGCAAATATCGTAATTGTGAACGAAACAGTGTAATAGAGCGTTTTGAGATACAAGCGCGAACGTTAGGTTAGGTTAAGATATGAACCGTCGTAAAACCGCATGAAACAATGTCACTAAGTGAGATGCAGTGTTTTTCACCATTACAAGTCGGGAACTGCGATATCTATTGTGAAAGCGCATGAAACTGTCGTAATGTTGTAGAGAGCATTGTAAAGTAGCGAGTAAAACGTTTTCTAACGATAGAAGTGCGAAGGTTATATTAGGTTGACTTATGTTAGTTTAGGCTATGTAGCGTCGTGAGACCACCAAAAAGGACGTCATCTAACGAGATAGTGTTGTTTTATTGCATGTACGAAACTGCAATAGGTGAAATGTTGTGAAAGTACACAAAACGGCATAAACAAGCCAGATACTGCGTGTTGTACCGTTACAAGTGCGTAACTGCTATAATGTGATATTCTCGTTAAAGCGCATGCAAGCATCGTGAAACCTTAAAGAACGATGTCATTTAGCGAGATACAGCGTTCTGTACTGCAATAAGTTGGTGAAAAACTGTGAGGTTATGCAAATATTGTAATTGTGAACGAAACGGTGTAATAGAGCGTTTTTCAATACAAGTGCGAATCTTAAGTTAGGTTAAGATATGAACCGTCGTAAAACTGCATTAAACAATGTCACTTAGTGAGATGCAGTGTTTTTCACCATTACAAGTCGGGAACTGCGATATCTAATGTGAAAGCGCTTGTAAACGTCGTTAGGTTAGGTTAGGTTTGGTTAGGTTAGGTTAGGTTACGTTAGGCTAGGTTAGGTTAGGTTTGGTTAGGTTAGGTTAGGTTAGGTTGGGTTAGGTTAGGTTTGGTTAGGTTAGGTTAGGTTAGGTTAGATTAGGTTAGGTTGGGTTGAGTTGGGTTAGGTTAGGTTAGGTTAGGTTACGTTGGGTTAGGTTAGGTTAGTTTAGGTTACGTTAGGTTAGGTTAGGTTACGTTAGGTTAGGTTAGGTTAGGTTAGGTTACGTTAGGTTAGGTTAGGTTAGGTAAGGATAATTTGGT
>NW_027464609.1:2007500-2172500 GCF_043290135.1 Rhipicephalus microplus
GGTTAAGATATGAACCGCGCTAAAACCGCATTAAACAATGTCACTTAGTGAGATGCTGTGTTTTTCACCATTACAAGTCGGGAACTGCGATATCTAATGTGAAAGCGCATGAAACCGTCGAATTCTTGTAGAAAACATTGTAAAGTAGCGAATAAAACGTTTTCTAACGATAGAAGTGCGAAGGTTATGTTAGGTTGAGTTAGTTTAAGCTAGGTAGCGTCGTGAAACCACCAAAAACGACGTCATCTAACGAGATAGTGTTGTTTTATTGCGAGTACGAAACTGCGATAGGTGAAATGTTGTGAAAGCACACAAAACGTCATGAACAAGCCAAATACTGCGTGTTGTACCGTTACAAGTGCGAAACTGCTATGTTGTGATATTCTCGTTAAAGCGCATGCAAGCATCGTGAAACCTTAAAGAATGATGTCATTTAGCGAAAGACAGCGTTCTGTACTGTGATAAGTTGGTGAAAAACTGTGAGGTCATGCAAATATCGTAATTGTGAACGAAACAGGGTAATAGAGCGTTTTGAGATACAAGCGCGAATGTTAGGTTAGGTTAAGATATGAACCGTCGTAAAACCGCATTGAACAATGTCACTTTGTGAGATGCAGGTTTTTTCACCATTAAAAGTGGGGAACTGCGATATTTAATGTGAAAGCGCTTGCAACCGTCGTTAGGTTAGGTTAGGTTAAGTTAGGTTAGGTTAGGTTAGGTTTGGTTAGGTTAGGTTAGGTTAGGTTAGATTAGGTTAGGTTGGGTTGAGTTGGGTTAGGTTAGGTTAGGTTAGGTTATGTTGGGTTAGGTCAGGTTAGGTTAGGTTAGGTTACGTTAGGTTAGGTTAGGTTACGTTAGGTTAGGTTAGGTTAGGTAAGGATAATTTGGTTAGGTTAGGTAAGGTTAGGTTAGGTTAGGTTAGGTTGGGTTGGGTGTTGTTGGGTTGGGTTGGGTTGGGTTAGGTTGGGTTAGGTTAGGTTAGGTTACGTTAGGTTATGTTAGGTTAGGTTAGGTTACGTTAGGTTAGGTTAGGTCAGGTAAGGTTAGGTTACGTTAGAATAGGTTAGGTTAGGTTACGTTAGGTTAGGTTAAGTTAGGTTAGATTAGGTTAGGTTAGGTTAGGTTAGGTTGGGTTGGGTTGGGTTAGGTTGGGTTAGGTTAGGTTAGGTTAGGTTAGGTTGGGTTAGGTTAGTTTAGGTTAGGTTAGGTTAGGTTAGGTTGGGTTGGGTTGGGTTAGGTTAGGTTAGGTTAGGTAAGGTTAGGTTAGGTTAGGTTAGGTTAAGGTATGAACCGTCGTAAAACCGCATTAAACAATGTCACTTAGTGAGATGCAGTGTTTTTCACCTTTACAAGTTGGGAACTGTGATATCTAGTGTGAAAGCGCTTGAAACCGTCGTAATGTTGTAGAAAGCAATGTAAAGTAGCGAGTAAAACGTTTTCTAACGATAGAAGTGCGAAGGTCATGTTAGGTTGAGTTATGTTAGTTTAAGCTAGGTAGCGTCGTGAAACTACCAAAAACAACGTCATCTAACGAGATAGTGTTGTTTTATTGCGAGTACGAAACTGCGATAGGTGAAATGTTGTGAAAGCACACAAAACGGCATGAACAAGCCAAATACTGCGTGTTGTACCGTTACAAGTGCGAAACTGCTATGTTGTGATATTCTCGTTAAAGCGCATGCAAGCATCGTGAAATCTTAAAGAACGATGTCATTTAGCGAGATACAGCGTTCTGTACTGCAATAAGTTGGTGAAAAACTGTGAGGTTATGCAAATATCCTAATTGTGAACGAAACAGTGTAATAGAGCGTTTTTTAATACAAGTGCGAATGTTAGGTTAGGTTAAGATATGAACCGTCGTAAAACCGCATTAAACAATGTCACTTAGTGAGATGCAGTGTTTTTCACCATTACAAGTCGGGAACTGCGATATCTAATGTGAAAGCGCTTGCAAACGTCGTTAGGTTAGGTTAGGTTAGGTTAGGTTAGGTTACGTTAGGTTAGGTTAGGTTAGGTTTGGTTAGGTTAGGTTAGGTTAGGTTAGGTTAGGGTATGTTAGGTAAGGTTTGGTTGGGTTAGGTTAGGTTGGTTTAGGTAAGGTTAGGTTAGGTTAAGATATGAACCGCGCTAAAACCGCATTAAACAATGTCACTTAGTGAGATGCTGTGTTTTTCACCATTACAAGTCGGGAACTGCGATATCTAATGTGAAAGCGCATGAAACCGTCGAATTCTTGTAGAAAACATTGTAAAGTAGCGAATAAAACGTTTTCTAACGATAGAAGTGCGAAGGTTAGGTTTGGTTAGGTTAGTTTAAGCTAGGTAGCGTCGTGAAACTACCAAAAACGACGTCATCTAACGAGATAGTGTTGTTAGATAGCGAGTATTAAACTGCGATAGGTGAAATGTTGTGAAAGCACACAAAACGGCATGAACAAGCCGAATACTGCGTGTTCTACCGTTACAATTGCGAAACTGCTATATTGTGATATTCTCGTTAAAGCGCATGCAAGCATCGTGAAACCTTAAAGAACAATGTCATTTAGCGAGATACAGCGTTCTGTACTGCAATAAGTTGGTGAAAAACTGTGAGGTTATGCAAATATCGTAATTGTGAACAAAACAGTGTAATAGAGCGTTTTTAGATACAAGTGCGAATGTTAGGTTAGGTTAAGATATGAACCGTCGTAAAACCACATTAAACAATGTCAATTACTGAGATGCAGTGTTTTTCACCATTAAAAGTGGGGAACTGCGATATTTAATGTGAAAGCGCTTGCAACCGTCGTTAGGTTAGGTTAGGTTAAGTTAGGTTAGGTTAGGTTAGGTTTGGTTAGGTTAGGTTAGGTTAGGTTAGATTAGGTTAGGTTGGGTTGAGTTGGGTTAGGTTAGGTTAGGTTAGGTTAGGTTGGGTTAGGTCAGGTTAGGTTAGGTTAGGTTACGTTAGGTTAGGTTAGGTTACGTTAGGTTAGGTTAGGTTAGGTAAGGATAATTTGGTTAGGTTAGGTAAGGTTAGGTTAGGTTAGGTTAGGTTGGGTTGGGTGTTGTTGGGTTGGGTTGGGTTGGGTTAGGTTGGGTTAGGTTAGGTTAGGTTACGTTAGGTTATGTTAGGTTAGGTTAGGTTACGTTAGGTTAGGTTAGGTCAGGTAAGGTTAGGTTACGTTAGAATAGGTTAGGTTAGGTTACGTTAGGTTAGGTTAAGTTAGGTTAGATTAGGTTAGGTTAGGTTAGGTTAGGTTGGGTTGGGTTGGGTTAGGTTGGGTTAGGTTAGGTTAGGTTAGGTTAGGTTGGGTTAGGTTAGTTTAGGTTAGGTTAGGTTAGGTTAGGTTGGGTTGGGTTGGGTTAGGTTAGGTTAGGTTAGGTAAGGTTAGGTTAGGTTAGGTTAGGTTAGGTTAAGGTATGAACCGTCGTAAAACCGCATTAAACAATGTCACTTAGTGAGATGCAGTGTTTTTCACCTTTACAAGTTGGGAACTGTGATATCTAATGTGAAAGCGCTTGAAACCGTCGTAATGTTGTAGAAAGCAATGTAAAGTAGCGAGTAAAACGTTTTCTAACGATAGAAGTGCGAAGGTCATGTTAGGTTGAGTTATGTTAGTTTAAGCTAGGTAGCGTCGTGAAACTACCAAAAACAACGTCATCTAACGAGATAGTGTTGTTTTATTGCGAGTACGAAACTGCGATAGGTGAAATGTTGTGAAAGCACACAAAACGGCATGAACAAGCCAAATACTGCGTGTTGTACCGTTACAAGTGCGAAACTGCTATGTTGTGATATTCTCGGTAAAGCGCATGCAAGCATCGTGAAATCTTAAAGAACGATGTCATTTAGCGAGATACAGCGTTCTGTACTGCCATAAGTTGGTGAAAAACTGTGAGGTTATGCAAATATCCTAATTGTGAACGAAACAGTGTAATAGAGCGTTTTTTAATACAAGTGCGAATGTTAGGTTAGGTTAAGATATGAACCGTCGTAAAACCGCATTAAACAATGTCACTTAGTGAGATGCAGTGTTTTTCACCATTACAAGTCGGGAACTGCGATATCTAATGTGAAAGCGCTTGCAAACGTCGTTAGGTTAGGTTAGGTTAGGTTAGGTTAGGTTAGGTTACGTTAGGTTAGGTTAGGTTAGGTTTGGTTAGGTTAGGTTAGGTTAGGTTAGGTTAGGGTATGTTAGGTAAGGTTTGGTTGGGTTAGGTTAGGTTGGTTTAGGTAAGGTTAGGTTAGGTTAAGATATGAACCGCGCTAAAACCGCATTAAACAATGTCACTTAGTGAGATGCTGTGTTTTTCACCACAAGTCGGGAACTGCGATATCTAATGTGAAAGCGCATGAAACCGTCGAATTCTTGTAGAAAACATTGTAAAGTAGCGAATAAAACGTTTTCTAACGATAGAAGTGCGAAGGTTCGGTTATTTTGAGCTAGGTAGCGTCGTGAAACCACCAAAAACGATGTCATCTAACGAGATAGTGTTGTTTTATTGCGAGTACGAAACTGCGATAGGTGAAATATTGGGAAAGCACACAAAATGGCATGAACTAGCCAGATACTGCGTCTTGTGCCGTTACAAGTGCGAAACTGCTTTATTCTGATATTCTCGTTAAAGCGCATGCAAGTATCGTGAAACCTTAAAGAACGATGTCATTTAGCGAGATACAGCGTTCTGTACTGTAATAGGTTGGTGAGAAACTGTGAGGTCAAGCAAATTTCGTAATTGTGAACGAAACAGTGTAATTGAGCGTATTTAGATACAAGTGCGAATGTTAGGTTAGGTTGAGATATCAACCGTCGTAAAACCGCATTAAACAATGTCACTTAGTGAGATGTAGTGTTTTTCAACATTACAAGTCGGGAACTACGCTATCCAATGTGAAAGCGCATGAAACCGTCGTAATCTTGTAGAAAACATTGTAAAGTTGCGAGTAAAACATTTTCTAACGATAGAAGTGCGAAGGTTAGCTTGAGTTATGTTAGTTTAAGCTATGTAGCGTCGTGAAACTACCAAAAACGACGTCATCTAACGAGATAGTGTTGTTTTATTGCGAGTATTAAACTGCGATAGGTGAAATGTTGTGAATGCACACAAAACGGCATGAACAAGCCAAATACTGCGTGTTCTACCGTTACAAGTGCGAAACTGCTATATTGTGATATTCTCGTTAAAGCGCATGCAAGCATCGTGAAACCTTAAAGAACAATGTCATTTAGCGAGATACAGCGTTCTGTACTGCAATATGTTGGTGAAAAACTGTGAGGTTATGCAAATATCGTAATTGTGAACGAAACAGTGTAATAGAGCGTTTTTCAATACAAGTACGAATGTTAGGTTAGGTTAAGATATGAACCGTCGTAAAACCGCATTAAACAATGTCACTTAGTGAGATGCAGTGTTTTTCACCATTACAAGTTGGGAACTGCGATATCTAATGTGAAAGCGCTTGCAAACGTCGTTAGGTTAGGTTAGGTTAGGTTAGGTTAGGTTAGGTTACGTTAGGTTAGGTTTGGTTAGGTTAGGTTAGGTTAGGTTACGTTAGGTTAGGTTGGGTTAGGTTAGGTTAGGTTACGTTAGGTTAAGGTATGAACCGTCGTAAAACCGCAATAAACAATGTCACTTAGTGAGATGCAGTGTTTTTCACCTTTACAAGTTGGGAACTGCGATATCTAATGTGAAAGCGCTTGAAACCGTCGTAATGTTGTAGAAAGCAATGAAAAGTAGCGAGTAAAACGTTTGCTAACGATAGAAGTGCGAAGGTTATGTTAGGTTGAGTTATGTTAGTTTAAGCTAGGTAGCGTCGTGAAACCACCAAAAACGACGTCATCTAACGAGATAGTGTTGTTTTATTGCGAGTACGAAACTGCGATAGGTAAAATGTTGTGAAAGCACACAAAACGGCATGAACAAGCCAAATACTGCGTGTTGTACCGTTACAAGTGCGAAACTGCTTTATTCTGATATTCTCGTTAAAGCGCATGCAAGTATCGTGAAACCTTAAAGAACGATGTCATTTAGCGAGATACAGCGTTCTGTACTGTAATAGGTTGGTGAGAAACTGTGAGGTCAAGCAAATATCGTAATTGTGAACGAAACAGTGTAATTGAGCGTATTTAGATACAAGTGCGAATGTTAGGTTAGGTTGAGATATCAACCGTCGTAAAACCGCATTAAACAATGTCACTTAGTGAGATGTAGTGTTTTTCAACATTACAAGTCGGGAACTACGATATCTAATGTGAAAGCGCATGAAACCGTCGTAATCTTGTAGAAAACATTGTAAAGTTGCGAGTAAAACGTTTTCTAACGATAGAAGTGCGAAGGTTAGCTTGAGTTATGTTAGTTTAAGCTATGTAGCGTCGTGAAACTACCAAAAACGACGTCATCTAACGAGATAGTGTTGTTTTATTGCGAGTATTAAACTGCGATAGGTGAAATGTTGTGAATGCACACAAAACGGCATGAACAAGCCAAATACTGCGTGTTCTACCGTTACAAGTGCGAAACTGCTATATTGTGATATTCTCGTTAAAGCGCATGCAAGCATCGTGAAACCTTAAAGAACAATGTCATTTAGCGAGATACAGCGTTCTGAACTGCAATATGTTGGTGAAAAACTGTGAGGTTATGCAAATATCGTAATTGTGAACAAAACAGTGTAATAGAGCGTTTTTAGGTACAAGTGCGAATGTTAGGTTAGGTTAAGATATGAACCGTCGTAAAACCGCATTAAACAATGTCAATTACTGAGATGCAGTGTTTTTCACCATTAAAAGTGGGGAACTGCGATATTTAATGTGAAAGCGCTTGCAACCGTCGTTAGGTTAGGTTAGGTTAGGTTAGGTTAGGTTAGGTTTGGTTAGGTTAGGTTAGGTTAGGTTAGGTTAGGTTAGATTAGGTTAGGTTGGGTTGAGTTGGGTTAGGTTAGGTTAGGTTAGGTTAGGTTGGGTTAGGTTAGGTTACGTTAGGTTAGGTTACGTTACGTTAGGTTAGGTTAGGTTAGGTTACGTTAGGTTAGGTTAGGTAAGGATAATTTCGTTAGGTTAGGTAAGGTTAGGTTAGGTTAGGTTAGGTTGGGTTGGGTGTTGTTGGGTTGGGTTGGGTTGGGTTAGGTTGGGTCAGGTTAGGTTAGGTTACGTTAGGTTAGGTTAGGTTAGGTTACGTTAGGTTATGTTAGGTTAGGTTAGGTTACGTTAGGTTAGGTTAGGTCAGGTAAGGTTAGGTTACGTTAGAATAGGTTAGGTTAGGTTACGTTAGGTTAGGTTAAGTTAGGTTAGGTTAGGTTTGGTTAGGTTAGGTTAGGTTAGCTTAGGTTAGGTTAGGTTGGGTTGGGTTGGGTTAGGTTGGGTTGGGTTGGGTTGGGTTAGGTTAGGTTAGGTTAGGTAAGGTTAGGTTAGGTTAGGTTAGGTTAGGTTAAGGTATGAACCGTCGAAAAACCGCATTAAACAATGTCACTTAGTGAGATGCAGTGTTTTTCACCTTTACAAGTTGGGAACTGCGATATCTAATGTGAAAGTGCTTGAAACCGTCGTAATGTTGTAGAAAGCAATGTAAAGTAGCGAGTAAAACGTTTTCTCACGATAGAAGTGCGAAGGTCATGTTAGGTTGAGTTATGTTAGTTTAAGCTAGGTAGCGTCGTGAAACTACCAAAAACAACGTCATCTAACGAGATAGTGTTGTTTTATTGTGAGTACGAAACTGCGATAGGTGAAATGTTGTGAAAGCACACAAAACGGCATGAACAAGCCAAATACTGCGTGTTGTACCGTTACAAGTGCGAAACTGCTATGTTGTGATATTCTCGTTAAAGCGCATGCAAGCATCGTGAAACCTTAAAGAACGATGTCATTTAGCGAGATACAGCGTTCTGTACTGCAATAAGTTGGTGAAAAACTGTGAGGTTATGCAAATATCCTAATTGTGAACGAAACAGTGTAATAGAGCGTTTTTTAATACAAGTGCGAATGTTAGGTTAGGTTAAGATATGAACCGTCGTAAAACCGCATTAAACAATGTCACTTAGTGAGATGCAGTGTTTTTCACCTTTACAAGTTGGGAAATGTGATATCTAATGTGAAAGCGCTTGAAACCGTCGTAATGTTGTAAAAAGCAATGTAAAGTAGCGAGTAAAACGTTTTCTAACGATAGAAGTGCGAAGGTCATGTTAGGTTGAGTTATGTTAGTTTAAGCTAGGTAGCGTCGTGAAACTACCAAAAACAACGTCATCTAACGAGATAGTGTTGTTTTATTGCGACTACGAAACTGCGATAGGTGAAATGTTGTGAAAGCACACAAAACGGCATGAACAAGCCAAATACTGCGTGTTGTACCGTTACAAGTGCGAAACTGCTATGTTGTGATATTCTCGTTAAAGCGCATGAAAGCATCGTGAAACCTTCAAGAACGATGTCATTTAGCGAGATACAGCGTTCTGTACTGCAATAAGTTGGTGAAAAACTGTGAGGTTATGCAAATATCCTAATTGTGAACGAAGCAGTGTAATAGAGCGTTTTTTAATACAAGTGCGAATGTTAGGTTAGGTTAAGATATGAACCGTCGTAAAACCGCATTAATCAATGTCACTTAGTGAGATGCAGTGTTTTTCACCATTACAAGTCGGGAACTGCGATATCTAATGTGAAAGCGCTTGCAAACGTCGTTAGGTTAGGTTAGGTTAGGTTAGGTTAGGTTAGGTTAGGTTACGTTAGGTTAGGTTAGGTTAGGTTAGGTTAGGTTAGGTTTGGTTAGGTTAGGTTAGGTTAGGTTAGGGTATGTTAGGTAAGGTTTGGTTAGGTTAGGTTAGGTTGGTTTAGGTAAGGTTAGGTTAGGTTAAGATATGAACCGCGCTAAAACCGCATTAAACAATGTCACTTAGTGAGATGCTGTGTTTTTCACCATTACAAGTCGGGAACTGCGATATCTAATGTGAAAGCGCATGAAACCGTCGTAATCTTGTAGAAAACATTGTAAAGTAGCGAATAAAACGTTTTCTAACGATAGAAGTGCGAAGGTTCGGTTAGTTTGAGTTATGTTAGTTTAAGCTAGGTAGCGTCGTGAAACCACCAAAAACGACGTCATCTAACGAGATAGTGTTGTTTTAATGCGAGTACGAAACTGCGATAGGTAAAATGTTGTGAAAGCACACAAAACGGCATGAACAAGCCAAATACTGCGTGTTGTACCGTTACAAGTGCGAAACTGCTATGTTGTGACATTCTCGGTAAAGCGCATGCAAGTATCGTGAAACCTTAAAGAACAATGTCATTTAGCGAGATACAGCGTTCTGTACTGCAATAAGTTGGTGAAAAACTGTGAGGTTATGCAAATATCGTAATTGTGAACGAAACAGTGTAACTGAGCGTATTTAGATACAAGTGCGAATGTTAGGTTAGGTTGAGATATCAACCGTCGTAAAACCGCATTAAACAATGTCACTTAGTGAGATGCAGTGTTTTTCACCATTACAAGTCGGGAACTGCGATATCTAATGTGAAAGCGCTTGTAAACGTCGTTAGGTTAGGTTAGGTTTGGTTAGGTTAGGTTAGGTTACGTTAGGCTAGGTTAGGTTAGGTTTGGTTAGGTTAGGTTAGGTTAGGTTGGGTTAGGTTAGGTTTGGTTAGGTTAGGTTAGGTTAGGTTGGGTTGAGTTGGGTTAGGTTAGGTTAGGTTAGGTTACGTTGGGTTAGGTTAGGTTAGGTTAGGTTACGTTAGGTTAGGTTAGGTTACGTTAGGTTAGGTTAGGTTAGGTTAGGTTACGTTAGGTTAGGTTAGGTTAGGTAAGGATAATTTGGTTAGGTTAGGTAAGGTTAGGTTAGGTTAGGTTAGGTTGGGGTGGGTGTTGTTGGGTTGGGTTGGGTTAGGTTTGGTTAGGTTAGGTTACGTTACGTTAGGTTAGGTTAGGTTAGGTTACGTTAGGTTATGTTAGGTTAGGTTGGGTTACGTTAGGTTAGGTTAGATCAGGTAAGGTTAGGTTACGTTAGAATAGGTTAGGTTAGGTTAGGTTACGTTAGGTTAGGTTAGGTTAGGTTAGGTTTCGTTAGGTTAGGTTAGGTTAGCTTAGGGTTGGTTTGGTTGGGTTTGGTTGGGTTAGGTTGGGTTAGGTTAGGTTAGGTTGGGTTGGGTTGGGTTAGGTTAGGTTAGGTTAGGTAAGGTTAGGTTAAGTTAGGTTAGGTTACGTTAGGTTAAGGTATGAACCGTCGTAAAACCGCGTTAAACAATGTCACTTAGTGAGATGCAGTGTTTTTCACCTTTACAAGTTGGGAACTGCGATATCTAATGTGAAAGCGCTTGAAACCGTCGTAATGTTGTAGAAAGCAATGTAAAGTAGCGAGTAAAACGTTTTCTAACGATAGAAGTGCGAAGGTTAGCTTGAGTTATGTTAGTTTAAGCTATGTAGCGTCGTGAAACTACCAAAAACGACGTCATCTAACGAGATAGTGTTGTTTTATTGCGAGTATTAAACTGCGATAGGTGAAATGTTGTGAATGCACACAAAACGGCATGAACAAGCCAAATACTGCGTGTTCTACCGTTACAAGTGCGAAACTGCTATATTGTGATATTCTCGTTAAAGCGCATGCAAGCATCGTGAAACCTTAAAGAACAATGTCATTTAGCGAGATACAGCGTTCTGTACTGCAATATGTTGGTGAAAAACTGTGAGGTTATGCAAATATCGTAATTGTGAACAAAACAGTGTAATAGAGCGTTTTTAGATACAAGTGCGAATGTTAGGTTAGGTTAAGATATGAACCGTCGTAAAACCGCATTAAACAATGTCAATTACTGAGATGCAGTGTTTTTCACCATTAAAAGTGGGGAACTGCGATATTTAATGTGAAAGCGCTTGCAACTGTTGTTAGGTTAGGTTAGGTTAGGTTAGGTTAGGTTAGGTTTGGTTAGGTTAGGTTAGGTTAGGTTAGATTAGGTTAGGTTGGGTTGAGTTGGGTTAGGTTAGGTTAGGTTAGGTTAGGTTGGGTTAGGTTAGGTTACGTTAGGTTAGGTTAGGTTACGTTAGGTTAGGTTAGGTTAGGTTAGGTTACGGTAGGTTAGGTTAGGTAAGGATAATTTGGTTAGGTTAGGTAAGGTTAGGTTAGGTTAGGTTAGGTTGGGTTGGGTGTTGTTGGGTTGGGTTGGGTTGGGTTAAGTTGGGTTAGGTTAGGTTAGGTTACGTTAGGTTAGGTTAGGTTACGTTAGGTTATGTTAGGTTAGGTTAGGTTACGTTAGGTTAGGTTAGGTCAGGTAAGGTTAGGTTACGTTAGAATAGGTTAGGTTAGGTTACGTTAGGTTAGGTTAAGTTAGGTTAGGTTAGGTTTGGTTAGGTTAGGTTAGGTTAGCTTAGGTTAGGTTAGGTTGGGTTGGGTTGGGTTAGGTTGGGTTGGGTTGGGTTAGGTTAGGTTAGGTTAGGTAAGGTTAGGTTAGGTTAGGTTAGGTTAGGTTAAGGTATGAACCGTCGTAAAACCGCATTAAACAATGTCACTTAGTGAGATGCAGTGTTTTTCACCTTTACAAGTTGGGAACTGTGATATCTAATGTGAAAGCGCTTGAAACCGTCGTAATGTTGTAGAAAGCAATGTAAAGTAGCGAGTAAAACGTTTTCTCACGATAGAAGTGCGAAGGTCATGTTAGGTTGAGTTATGTTAGTTTAAGCTAGGTAGCGTCGTGAAACTACCAAAAACAACGTCATCTAATGAGATAGTGTTGTTTTATTGCGAGTACGAAACTGCGATAGGTGAAATGTTGTGAAAGCACACAAAACGGCATGAACAAGCCAAATACTGCGTGTTGTACCGTTACAAGTGCGAAACTGCTATGTTGTGATATTCTCGTTAAAGCGCATGCAAGCATCGTGAAACCTTAAAGAACGATGTCATTTAGCGAGATACAGCGTTCTGTACTGCAATAAGTTGGTGAAAAACTGTGAGGTTATGCAAATATCCTAATTGTGAACGAAACAGTGTAATAGAGCGTTTTTTAATACAAGTGCGAATGTTAGGTTAGGTTAAGATATGAACCGTCGTAAAACCGCATTAAACAATGTCACTTAGTGAGATGCAGTGTTTTTCACCTTTACAAGTTGGGAACTGTGATATCTAATGTGAAAGCGCTTGAAACCGTCGTAATGTTGTAGAAAGCAATGTAAAGTAGCGAGTAAAACGTTTTCTAACGATAGAAGTGCGAAGGTCATGTTAGGTTGAGTTATGTTAGTTTAAGCTAGGTAGCGTCGTGAAACTACCAAAAACAACGTCATCTAACGAGATAGTGTTGTTTTATTGCGACTACGAAACTGCGATAGGTGAAATGTTGTGAAAGCACACAAAACGGCATGAACAAGCCAAATACTGCGTGTTGTACCGTTACAAGTGCGAAACTGCTATGTTGTGATATTCTCGTTAAAGCGCATGAAAGCATCGTGAAACCTTAAAGAACGATGTCATTTAGCGAGATACAGCGTTCTGTACTGCAATAAGTTGGTGAAAAACTGTGAGGTTATGCAAATGTCCTAATTGTGAAGGAAACAGTGTAACAGAGCGTTTTTTAATACGAGTGCGAATGTTAGGTTAGGTTAAGATATGAACCGTCGTAAAACCGCATTAATCAATGTCACTTAGTGAGATGCAGTGTTTTTCACCATTACAAGTCGGGAACTGCGATATCTAATGTGAAAGCGCTTGCAAACGTCGTTAGGTTAGGTTAGGTTAGGTTAGGTTAGGTTAGGTTAGGTTACGTTAGGTTAGGTTAGGTTAGGTTAGGTTAGGTTTGGTTAGGTTAGGTTAGGTTAGGTTAGGGTATGTTAGGTAAGGTTTGGTTAGGTTAGGTTAGGTTGGTTTAGGTAAGGTTAGGTTAGGTTAAGATATGAACCGCGCTAAAACCGCATTAAACAATGTCACTTAGTGAGATGCTGTGTTTTTCACCATTACAAGTCGGGAACTGCGATATCTAATGTGAAAGCGCATGAAACCGTCGTAATCTTGTAGAAAACATTGTAAAGTAGCGAATAAAACGTTTTCTAACGATAGAAGTGCGAAGGTTCGGTTAGTTTGAGTTATGTTAGTTTAAGCTAGGTAGCGTCGTGAAACCACCAAAAACGACGTCATCTAACGAGATAGTGTTGTTTTAATGCGAGTACGAAACTGCGATAGGTAAAATGTTGTGAAAGCACACAAAACGGCATGAACAAGCCAAATACTGCGTGTTGTACCGTTACAAGTGCGAAACTGCTATGTTGTGACATTCTCGGTAAAGCGCATGCAAGTATCGTGAAACCTTAAAGAACAATGTCATTTAGCGAGATACAGCGTTCTGTACTGCAATAAGTTGGTGAAAAACTGTGAGGTTATGCAAATATCGTAATTGTGAACGAAACAGTGTAACTGAGCGTATTTAGATACAAGTGCGAATGTTAGGTTAGGTTGAGATATCAACCGTCGTAAAACCGCATTAAACAATGTCACTTAGTGAGATGCAGTGTTTTTCACCATTACAAGTCGGGAACTGCGATATCTAATGTGAAAGCGCTTGTAAACGTCGTTAGGTTAGGTTAGGTTTGGTTAGGTTAGGTTAGGTTACGTTAGGCTAGGTTAGGTTAGGTTTGGTTAGGTTAGGTTAGGTTAGGTTGGGTTAGGTTAGGTTTGGTTAGGTTAGGTTAGGTTAGGTTAGATTAGGTTAGGTTGGGTTGAGTTGGGTTAGGTTAGGTTAGGTTAGGTTACGTTGGGTTAGGTTAGGTTAGGTTAGGTTACGTTAGGTTAGGTTAGGTTACGTTAGGTTAGGTTAGGTTAGGTTAGGTTACGTTAGGTTAGGTTAGGTTAGGTTAGGTTAGGTTGGGGTGGGTGTTGTTGGGTTGGGTTGGGTTGGGTTAGGTTTGGTTAGGTTAGGTTACGTTACGTTAGGTTAGGTTAGGTTAGGTTACGTTAGGTTATGTTAGGTTAGGTTAGGTTACGTTAGGTTAGGTTAGATCAGGTAAGGTTAGGTTACGTTAGAATAGGTTAGGTTAGGTTAGGTTACGTTAGGTTAGGTTAGGTTAGGTTAGGTTTGGTTAGGTTAGGTTAGGTTAGCTTAGGGTTGGTTTGGTTGGGTTTGGTTGGGTTAGGTTGGGTTAGGTTAGGTTAGGTTGGGTTGGGTTGGGTTAGGTTAGGTTAGGTTAGGTAAGGTTAGGTTAAGTTAGGTTAGGTTACGTTAGGTTAAGGTATGAACCGTCGTAAAACCGCGTTAAACAATGTCACTTAGTGAGATGCAGTGTTTTTCACCTTTACAAGTTGGGAACTGCGATATCTAATGTGAAAGCGCTTGAAACCGTCGTAATGTTGTAGAAAGCAATGTAAAGTAGCGAGTAAAACGTTTTCTAACGATAGAAGTGCGAAGGTCATGTTAGGTTGAGTTATGTTAGTTTAAGTTAGGTAGCGTCGTGAAACTACCAAAAACAACGTCATCTAACGAGATAGTGTTGTTTTATTGCGACTACGAAACTGCGATAGGTGAAATGTTGTGAAAGCACACAAAACGGCATGAACAAGCCAAATACTGCGTGTTGTACCGTTACAAGTGCGAAACTGCTATGTTGTGATATTCTCGTTAAAGCGCATGAAAGCATCGTGAAACCTTAAAGAACGATGTCATTTAGCGAGATACAACGTTCTGTACTGCAATAAGTTGGTGAAAAACTGTGAGGTTATGCAAATATCCTAATTGTGAACGAAACAGTGTAATAGAGCGTTTTTTAATACAAGTGCGAATGTTAGGTTAGGTTAAGATATGAACCGTCGTAAAACCGCATTAATCAATGTCACTTAGTGAGATGCAGTGTTTTTCACCATTACAACTGCGATATCTAATGGGAACTGCGATATCTAATGTGAAAGCGCTTGCAAACGTCGTTAGGTTAGGTTAGGTTAGGTTAGGTTAGGTTAGGTTAGGTTAGGTTAGGTTAGGTTAGGTTAGGTTAGGTTAGGTTAGGTTAGGTTAGGTTAGGTTTAGGTAAGGTTAAGATATGAACCGCGCTAAAACCGCATTAAACAATGTCACTTAGTGAGATGCTGTGTTTTTCACCATTACAAGTCGGGAACTGCGATTTCTAATGTGAAAGCGCATGAAACCGTCGTAATCTTGTAGAAAACATTGTAAAGTAGCGAATAAAACGTTTTCTAACGATAGAAGTGCGAAGGTTCGGTTAGTTTGAGCTAGGTAGCGTTGTGAAACCACCAAAAACGATGTCATCTAACGAGATAGTGTTGTTTTATTGCGAGTACGAAACTGCGATAGGTGAAATATTGGGAAAGCACACAAAATGGCATGAACTAGCCAGATACTGCGTCTTGTGCCGTTACAAGTGCGAAACTGCTTTATTCTGATATTCTCGTTAAAGCGCATGCAAGTATCGTGAAACCTTAAAGAACGATGTCATTTAGCGAGATACAGCGTTCTGTACTGTAATAAGTTGGTGAGAAACTGTGAGGTCAAGCACATATCGTAATTGTGAACGAAACAGTGTAATTGAGCGTATTTAGATACAAGTGCGAATGTTAGGTTAGGTTGAGATATCAACTGTCGTAAAACCGCATTAAACAATGTCACTTAGTGAGATGTAGTGTTTTTCAACATTACAAGTCGGGAACTACGATATCTAATGTGAAAGCGCATGAAACCGTCGTAATCTTGTAGAAAACATTGTAAAGTTGCGAGTAAAACGTTTTCTAACGATAGAAGTGCGAAGGTTAGCTTGAGTTATGTTAGTTTAAGCTAGGTAGCGTCGTGAAACCACCAAAAACGACGTCATCTAACGAGATAGTGTTGTTTTATTGCGAGTACGAAACTGCGATAGGTAAAATGTTGTGAAAGCACACAAAACGGCATGAACAAGCCAAATACTGCGTGTTGTACCGTTACAAGTGCGAAACTGCTATGTTGTGACATTCTCGGTAAAGCGCATGCAAGTATCGTGAAACCTTAAAGAACGATGTCATTTAGCGAGATACAGCGTTCTGTACTGTAATAAGTTGGTGAGAAACTGTGAGGTCAAGCACATATTGTAATTGTGAACGAAACAGTGTAATTGAGCGTCTTTAGATACAAGTGCGAATGTTAGGTTAGGTTGACATATCAACCGTCGTAAAACCGCATTAAACAATGTCACTTAGTGAGATGTAGTGTTTTTCAACATTACAAGTCGGGAACTACGATATCTAATGTGAAAGCGCATGAAACCGTCGTAATCTTGTAGAAAACATTGTAAAGTGGCGAGTAAAACGTTTTCAAACGATAGAAGTGCGAAGGTTAGGTTAGGTTAGGTTAGTTTAAGCTAGGTAGCGTCGTGAAACTACCAAAAACGACGTCATCTAACGAGATAGTGTTGTTTTATAGCGAGTATTCAACTGCGATAGATGAAATGTTGTGAAAGCACACAAAACGGCATGAACAAGCCAAATACTGCGTGTTCTACCGTTACAAGTGCGAAACTGCTATATTGTGATATTCTCGTTAAAGCGCATGCAAGCATCGTGAAACCTTAAAGAACAATGTCATTTAGCGAGATACAGCGTTCTGTACTGCAATAAGTTGGTGAAAAACTGTGAGGTTATGCAAATATCGTAATTGTGAACAAAACAGTGTAATAGAGCGTTTTTAGATACAAGTGCGAATGTTAGGTTAGGTTAAGATATGAACCGTCGTAAAACCGCATTAAACAATGTCAATTACTGAGATGCAGTGTTTTTCACCAATAAAAGTGGGGAACTGCGATATTTAATGTGAAAGCGCTTGCAACCGTCGTTAGATTAGGTTAGGTTAGGTTAGGTTAGGTTAGGTTAGGTTAGGTTTGGTTAGGTTAGGTTAGGTTAGGTTAGATTAGGTTAGGTTGGGTTGAGTTGGGTTAGGTTAGGTTAGGTTAGGTTAGG
The DNA here is from genome assembly GCF_043290135.1 of Rhipicephalus microplus. NCBI lineage: Eukaryota > Metazoa > Arthropoda > Arachnida > Ixodida > Ixodidae > Rhipicephalus > Rhipicephalus microplus. Next base: position 2,024,382 of record NW_027464609.1, read on the forward strand.
TTACGTTAGGTTAGGTTAGGTTACGTTAGGTTAGGTTAGGTTACGTTAGGTTAGGTTAGGTTAGGTAAGGATAATTTGGTTAGGTTAGGTAAGGTTAGGTTAGGTTAGGTTAGGTTGGGTTGGGTGTTGTTGGGTTGGGTTGGGTTGGGTTAGGTTGGGTTAGGTTAGGTTAGGTTACGTTAGGTTAGGTTAGGTTAGGTTACGTTAGGTTATGTTAGGTTAGGTTAGGTTACGTTAGGTTAGGTTAGGTCAGGTAAGGTTAGGTTACGTTAGAATAGGTTAGGTTAGGTTACGTTAGGTTAGGTTAAGTTAGGTTAGGTTAGGTTTGGTTAGGTTAGCTTAGGTTAGGTTAGGTTGGGTTGGGTTGGGTTAGGTTGGGTTAGGTTAGGTTAGGTTAGGTTGGGTTAGGTTAGGTTAGGTTAGGTTAGGTTGGGTTGGGTTGGGTTAGGTTAGGTTAGGTTAGGTTAGGTAAGGTTAGGTTAGGTTAGGTTAGGTTAGGTTAGGTTAAGGTATGAACCGTCGTAAAACCGCATTAAACAATGTCACTTAGTGAGATGCAGTGTTTTTCACCTTTACAAGTTGGGAACTGTGATATCTAATGTGAAAGCGCTTGAAACCATCGTAATGTTGTAGAAAGCAATGTAAAGTAGCGAGTAAAACATTTTCTAACGATAGAAGTGCGAAGGTTATATTAGGTTGAGTTATGTTAGTTTAGGCTAGGTAGCGTCGTGAAACCACCAAAAACGACGTCATCTAACGAGATAGTGTTGTTTTAATGCGAGTACGAAACTGCGATAGGTAAAATGTTGTGAAAGCACACAAAACGGCATGAACAAGCCAAATACTGCGTGTTTTACCGTTACAAGTGCGAAACTGCTATGTTGTGACATTCTCGGTAAAGCGCATGCAAGTATCGTGAAACCTTAAAGAACAATGTCATTTAGCGAGATACAGCGTTCTGTACTGCAATAAGTTGGTGAAAAACTGTGAGGTCATGCAAATATCGTAATTGTGAACGAAACAGTGTAATTGAGCGTAATTAGATACAAGTGCGTATGTTAGGTTAGGTTGAGATATCAACCGTCGTAAAACCGCATTAAACAATGTCACTTAGTGAGATGTAGTGTTTTTCAACATTACAAGTCGGGAACTACGATATCTTATAGGAAAGCGCATGAAACCGTCGTTAGGTTAGGTTAGCTTAGGTTAGGTTAGGTTAGGTTAGGTTTGGTTAGGTTAGGTTAGGTTAGGTTAGATTAGGTTAGGTTGGGTTGAGTTGGGTTAGGTTAGGTTAGGTTAGGTTACGTTGGGTTAGGTTAGGTTAGGTTAGGTTACGTTAGGTTAGGTTAGGTAAGGATAATTTGGTTAGGTTAGGTAAGGATAATTTGGTTAGGTTAGGTAAGGTTAGGTTAGGGTAGGTTAGGTTGGGGTGGGTGTTGTTGGGTTGGGTTGGGTTGGGTTAGGTTTGGTTAGGTTAGGTTAGGTTACGTTAGGTTAGGTTAGGTTAGGTTAGGTTACGTTAGGTTGGGTTAGATCAGGTAAGGTTAGGTTACGTTAGAATAGGTTAGGTTAGGTTAGGTTAGGTTAGGTTTGGTTAGGTTAGGTTAGGTTAGCTTAGGTTAGGTTAGGTTGGGTTGGGTTGGGTTAGGTTGGGTTAGGTTAGGTTAGGTTAGGTTAGGTTCGGTTCGGTTAGTTTAGGTTAGGTTAGGTTAGGTTAGGTTGGGTTGGGTTAGGTTAGGTTAGGTTAGGTTAGGTAAGGTTAGGTTAGGTTACGTTAGTTTAAGGTATGAACCGTCGTAAATCCGCGTTACACAATGTCACTTAGCGAGATGCAGTGTTTTTCACCTTTACAAGTCGGGAACTGCGATATCTAATGTGAAAGCGCTTGAAACCGTCGTAATGTTGTAGAAAACAATGTAAAGTAGCGAGTGAAACGTTTTCTAACGATAGAAGTGCGAAGGTTATATTAGGTTGAGTTATGTTAGTTTAGGCTAGGTAGCGTCGTGAAACCACCAAAAACGACGTCATCTAACGAGATAGTGTTGTTTTATTGCGAGTACGAAACTGCGATAGGTAAAATGTTGTGAAAGCACACAAAACGGCATGAACAAGCCAAATACTGCGTGTTGTACCGTTAAAAGTGCGAAAGTGCTATGTTGTGACATTCTCGGTAAAGCGCATGCAAGTATCGTGAAACCTTAAAGAACGATGTCATTTAGCGAGATACAGCGTTCTGTACTGTAATAAGTTGGTGAGAAACTGTGAGGTCAAGCAAATATCGTAATTGTGAACGAAACAGTGTAATTGAGCGTCTTTAGATACAAGTGCGAATGTTAGGTTAGGTTGACATATCAACCGTCGTAAAACCGCATTAAACAATGTCACTTAGTGAGATATAGTGTTTTTCAACATTACAAGTCGGGAACTACGATATCTAATGTGAAAGCGCATGAAACCGTCGTAATCTTGTAGGAAACATTGTAAAGTGGCGAGTAAAACGTTTTCTAACGATAGAAGTGCGAAGGTTAGGTTTGGTTAGGTTAGTTTAAGCTAGGTAGCGTCGTGAAACTACCAAAAACGACGTCATCTAACGAGATAGTGTTGTTAGATAGCGAGTATTAAACTGCGATAGGTGAAATGTTGTGAAAGCACACAAAACGGCATGAACAAGCCGAATACTGCGTGTTCTACCGTTACAATTGCGAAACTGCTATATTGTGATATTCTCGTTAAAGCGCATGCAAGCATCGTGAAACCTTAAAGAACAATGTCATTTAGCGAGATACAGCGTTCTGTACTGCAATAAGTTGGTGAAAAACTGTGAGGTTATGCAAATATCGTAATTGTGAACAAAACAGTGTAATAGAGCGTTTTTAGATACAAGTGCGAATGTTAGGTTAGGTTAAGATATGAACCGCCGTAAAACCACATTAAACAATGTCAATTACTGAGATGCAGTGTTTTTCACCATTAAAAGTGGGGAACTGCGATATTTAATGTGAAAGCGCTTGCAACCGTCGTTAGGTTAGGTTAGGTTAGGTTAGGTTAGGTTAGGTTAGGTTAGGTTTGGTTAGGTTAGGTTAGGTTAGGTTAGGTTAGATTAGGTTAGGTTGGGTTCAGTTGGGTTAGGTTAGGTTAGGTTAGGTTAGGTTGGGTTAGGTCAGGTTAGGTTAGGTTAGGTTACGTTAGGTTAGGTTAGGTTACGTTAGGTTAGGTTAGGTTAGGTAAGGATAATTTGGTTAGGTTAGGTAAGGTTAGGTTAGGTTAGGTTAGGTTGGGTTGGGTGTTGTTGGGTTGGGTTGGGTTAGGTTGGGTTAGGTTAGGTTAGGTTACGTTAGGTTGTGTTAGGTTAGGTTAGGTTACGTTAGGTTAGGTTAGGTCAGGTAAGGTTAGGTTACGTTAGAATAGGTTAGGTTAGGTTACGTTAGGTTAGGTTAAGTTAGGTTAGATTAGGTTAGGTTAGGTTAGGTTAGGTTGGGTTGGGTTGGGTTAGGTTGGGTTAGGTTAGGTTAGGTTAGGTTAGGTTGGGTTAGGTTAGTTTAGGTTAGGTTAGGTTAGGTTGGGTTGGGTTGGGTTAGGTTAGGTTAGGTTAGGTAAGGTTAGGTTAGGTTAGGTTAGGTTAGGTTATGTTAGGTTAGGTTAGGTTAGGTTAAGGTATGAACTGTCGTAAATCCGCTATAAACAATGTCACTTAGTGAGATGCAGTGTTTTTCACCTTTACAAGTTGGGAACTGTGATATCTAATGTGAAAGCGCTTGAAAGCGTCGTAATGTTGTAGAAAGCAATGTAAAGTAGCGAGTAAAACGTTTTCTAACGATAGAAGTGCGAAGGTCATGTTAGGTTGAGTTATGTTAGTTTAAGCTAGGTAGCGTCGTGAAACTACCAAAAACAACGTCATCTAACGAGATAGTGTTGTTTTATTGCGAGTACGAAACTGCGATAGGTGAAATGTTGTGAAAGCACACAAAACGGCATGAACAAGCCAAATACTGCGTGTTGTACCGTTACAAGTGCGAAACTGCTATGTTGTGATATTCTCGTTAAAGCGCATGCAAGCATCGTGAAATCTTAAAGAACGATGTCATTTAGCGAGATACAGCGTTCTGTACTGCAATAAGTTGGTGAAAAACTGTGAGGTTATGCAAATATCCTAATTGTGAACGAAACAGTGTAATAGAGCGTTTTTTATTACAAGTGCGAATGTTAGGTTAGGTTAAGATATGAACCGTCGTAAAACCGCATTAAACAATGTCACTTAGTGAGATGCAGTGTTTTTCACCATTACAAGTCGGGAACTGCGATATCTAATGTGAAAGCGCTTGCAAACGTCGTTAGGTTAGGTTAGGTTAGGTTAGGTTAGGTTAGGTTACGTTAGGTTAGGTTAGGTTAGGTTTGGTTAGGTTAGGTTAGGTTAGGTTAGGTTAGGGTATGTTAGGTAAGGTTTGGTTAGGTTAGGTTAGGTTGGTTTAGGTAAGGTTAGGTTAGGTTAAGATATGAACCGCGCTAAAACCGCATTAAACAATGTCACTTAGTGAGATGCTGTGTTTTTCACCATTACAAGTCGGGAACTGCGATATCTAATGTGAAAGCGCATGAAACCGTCGAATTCTTGTAGAAAACATTGTAAAGTAGCGAATAAAACGTTTTCTAACGATAGAAGTGCGAAGGTTCGGTTAGTTTGAGCTAGGTAGCGTCGTGAAACCACCAAAAACGATGTCATCTAACGAGATAGTGTTGTTTTATTGCGAGTACGAAACTGCGATAGGTGAAATATTGGGAAAGCACACAAAATGGCATGAACTAGCCAGATACTGCGTCTTGTGCCGTTACAAGTGCGAAACTGCTTTATTCTGATATTCTCGTTAAAGCGCATGCAAGTATCGTGAAACCTTAAAGAACGATGTCATTTAGCGAGATACAGCGTTCTGTACTGTAATAGGTTGGTGCGAAACTGTGAGGTCAAGCAAATATCGTAATTGTGAACGAAACAGTGTAATTGAGCGTATTTAGATACAAGTGCGAATGTTAGGTTAGGTTGAGATATCAACCGTCGTAAAACCGCATTAAACAATGTCACTTAGTGAGATGTAGTGTTTTTCAACATTACAAGTCGGGAACTACGCTATCTAATGTGAAAGCGCATGAAACCGTCGTAATCTTGTAGAAAACATTGTAAAGTTACGAGTAAAACGTTTTCTAACGATAGAAGTGCGAAGGTTAGCTTGAGTTATGTTAGTTTAAGCTATGTAGCGTCGTGAAACTACCAAAAACGACGTCATCTAACGAGATAGTGTTGTTTTATTGCGAGTATTAAACTGCGATCGGTGAAATGTTGTGAATGCACACAAAACGGCATGAACAAGCCAAATACTGCGTGTTCTACCGTTACAAGTGCGAAACTGCTATATTGTGATATTCTCGTTAAAGCGCATGCAAGCATCGTTAAACCTTAAAGAACAATGTCATTTAGCGAGATACAGCGTTCTGTACTGCAATATGTTGGTGAAAAACTGTGAGGTTATGCAAATATCGTAATTGTGAACGAAACAGTGTAATAGAGCGTTTTTCAATACAAGTACGAATGTTAGGTTAGGTTAAGATATGAACCGTCGTAAAACCGCATTAAACAATGTCACTTAGTGAGATGCAGTGTTTTTCACCATTACAAGTTGGGAACTGCGATATCTAATGTGAAAGCGCTTGCAAACGTCGTTAGGTTAGGTTAGGTTAGGTTAGGTTAGGTTAGGTTAGGTTACGTTAGGTTAGGTTTGGTTAGGTTAGGTTAGGTTAGGTGACGTTAGGTTAGGTTGGGTTAGGTTAGGTTAGGTTACGTTAGGTTAAGGTATGAACCGTCGTAAAACCGCAATAAACAATGTCACTTAGTGAGATGCAGTGTTTTTCACCTTTACAAGTTGGGAACTGCGATATCTAATGTGAAAGCGCTTGAAACCGTCGTAATGTTGTAGAAAGCAATGTAAAGTAGCGAGTAAAACGTTTTCTAACGATAGAAGTGCGAAGGTTATGTTAGGTTGAGTTATGTTAGTTTAAGCTAGGTAGCGTCGTGAAACCACCAAAAACGACGTCATCTAACGAGATAGTGTTGTTTTATTGCGAGTACGAAACTGCGATAGGTAAAATGTTGTGAAAGCACACAAAACGGCATGAACAAGCCAAATACTGCGTGTTGTAGCGTTACAAGTGCGAAACTGCTTTATTCTGATATTCTCGTTAAAGCGCATGCAAGTATCGTGAAACCTTAAAGAACGATGTCATTTAGCGAGATACAGCGTTCTGTACTGTAATAGGTTGGTGAGAAACTGTGAGGTCAAGCAAATATCGTAATTGTGAACGAAACAGTGTAATTGAGCGTATTTAGATACAAGTGCGAATGTTAGGTTAGGTTGAGATATCAACCGTCGTAAAACCGCATTAAACAATGTCACTTAGTGAGATGTAGTGTTTTTCAACATTACAAGTCGGGAACTACGATATCTAATGTGAAAGCGCATGAAACCGTCGTAATCTTGTAGAAAACATTGTAAAGTTGCGAGTAAAACGTTTTCTAACGATAGAAGTGCGAAGGTTAGCTTGAGTTATGTTAGTTTAAGCTATGTAGCGTCGTGAAACTACCAAAAACGACGTCATCTAACGAGATAGTGTTGTTTTATTGCGAGTATTAAACTGCGATAGGTGAAATGTTGTGAATGCACACAAAACGGCATGAACAAGCCAAATACTGCGTGTTCTACCGTTACAAGTGCGAAACTGCTATATTGTGATATTCTCGTTAAAGCGCATGCAAGCATCGTGAAACCTTAAAGAACAATGTCATTTAGCGAGATACAGCGTTCTGTACTGCAATATGTTGGTGAAAAACTGTGAGGTTATGCAAATATCGTAATTGTGAACAAAACAGTGTAATAGAGCGTTTTTAGATACAAGTGCGAATGTTAGGTTAGGTTAAGATATGAACCGTCGTAAAACCGCATTAAACAATGTCAATTACTGAGATGCAGTGTTTTTCACCATTAAAAGTGGGGAACTGCGATATTTAATGTGAAAGCGCTTGCAACCGTCGTTAGGTTAGGTTAGGTTAGGTTAGGTTAGGTTTGGTTAGGTTAGGTTAGGTTAGGTTAGATTAGGTTAGGTTGGGTTGAGTTGGGTTAGGTTAGGTTAGGTTAGGTTAGGTTGGGTTAGGTTAGGTTACGTTAGGTTAGGTTAGGTTACGTTAGGTTAGGTTAGGTTAGGTTACGTTAGGTTAGGTTAGGTTACGTTAGAATAGGTTAGGTTAGGTTACGTTAGGTTAGGTTAAGTTAGGTTAGGTTAGGTTTGGTTAGGTTAGGTTAGGTTAGCTTAGGTTAGGTTAGGTTGGGTTGGGTTGGGTTAGGTTGGGTTGGGTTGGGTTGGGTTAGGTTAGGTTAGGTTAGGTAAGGTTAGGTTAGGTTAGGTTAGGTTAGGTTAAGGTATGAACCGTCGTAAAACCGCATTAAACAATGTCACTTAGTGAGATGCAGTGTTTTTCACCTTTACAAGTTGGGAACTGTGATATCTAATGTGAAAGCGCTTGAAACCGTCGTAATGTTGTAGAAAGCAATGTAAAGTAGCGAGTAAAACGTTTTCTCACGATAGAAGTGCGAAGGTCATGTTAGGTTGAGTTATGTTAGTTTAAGCTAGGTAGCGTCGTGAAACTACCAAAAACAACGTCATCTAACGAGATAGTGTTGTTTTATTGTGAGTACAAAACTGCGATAGGTGAAATGTTGTGAAAGCACACAAAACGGCATGAACAAGCCAAATACTGCGTGTTGTACCGTTACAAGTGCGAAACTGCTATGTTGTGATGTTCTCGTTAAAGCGCATGCAAGCATCGTGAAACCTTAAAGAACGATGTCATTTAGCGAGATACAGCGTTCTGTACTGCAATAAGTTGGTGAAAAACTGTGAGGTTATGCAAATATCCTAATTGTGAACGAAACAGTGTAATAGAGCGTTTTTAATACAAGTGCGAATGTTAGGTTAGGTTAAGATATGAACCGTCGTAAAACCGCATTAAACAATGTCACTTAGTGAGATGCAGTGTTTTTCACCTTTACAAGTTGGGAACTGTGATATCTAATGTGAAAGCGCTTGAAACCGTCGTAATGTTGTAGAAAGCAATGTAAAGTAGCGAGTAAAACGTTTTCTAACGATAGAAGTGCGAAGGTCATGTTAGGTTGAGTTATGTTAGTTTAAGCTAGGTAGCGTCGTGAAACTACCAAAAACAACGTCATCTAACGAGATAGTGTTGTTTTATTGCGACTACGAAACTGCGATAGGTGAAATGTTGTGAAAGCACACAAAACGGCATGAACAAGCCAAATACTGCGTGTTGTACCGTTACAAGTGCGAAACTGCTATGTTGTGATATTCTCGTTAAAGCGCATGAAAGCATCGTGAAACCTTTAAGAACGATGTCATTTAGCGAGATACAGCGTTCTGTACTGCAATAAGTTGGTAAAAAACTGTGAGGTTATGCAAATATCCTAATTGTGAACGAAACAGTGTAATAGAGCGTTTTTTAATACAAGTGCGAATGTTAGGTTAGGTTAAGATATGAACCGTCGTAAAACCGCATTAATCAATGTCACTTAGTGAGATGCAGTGTTTTTCACCATTACAAGTCGGGAACTGCGATATCTAATGTGAAAGCGCTTGCAAACGTCGTTAGGTTAGGTTAGGTTAGGTTAGGTTAGGTTAGGTTACGTTAGGTCAGGTTAGGTTAGGTTAGGTTTGGTTAGGTTAGGTTAGGTTAGGTTAGGGTATGTTAGGTAAGGTTTGGTTAGGTTAGGTTAGGTTAGGTTGGTTTAGGTAAGGTTAGGTTAGGTTAAGATATGAACCGCGCTAAAACCGCATTAAACAATGTCACTTAGTGAGATGCTGTGTTTTTCACCATTACAAGTCGGGAACTGCGATATCTAATGTGAAAGCGCATGAAACCGTCGAATTCTTGTAGAAAACATTGTAAAGTAGCGAATAAAACGTTTTCTAACGATAGAAGTGCGAAGGTTCGGTTAGTTTGAGCTAGGTAGCGTCGTGAAACCACCAAAAACGATGTCATCTAACGAGATAGTGTTGTTTTATTGCGAGTACGAAACTGCGATAGGTGAAATATTGGGAAAGCACACAAAATGGCATGAACTAGCCAGATACTGCGTCTTGTGCCGTTACAAGTGCGAAACTGCTTTATTCTGATATTCTCGTTAAAGCGCATGCAAGTATCGTGAAACCTTAAAGAACGATGTCATTTAGCGAGATACAGCGTTCTGTACTGTAATAGGTTGGTGCGAAACTGTGAGGTCAAGCAAATATCGTAATTGTGAACGAAACAGTGTAATTGAGCGTATTTAGATACAAGTGCGAATGTTAGGTTAGGTTGAGATATCAACCGTCGTAAAACCGCATTAAACAATGTCACTTAGTGAGATGTAGTGTTTTTCAACATTACAAGTCGGGAACTACGCTATCTAATGTGAAAGCGCATGAAACCGTCGTAATCTTGTAGAAAACATTGTAAAGTTACGAGTAAAACGTTTTCTAACGATAGAAGTGCGAAGGTTAGCTTGAGTTATGTTAGTTTAAGCTATGTAGCGTCGTGAAACTACCAAAAACGACGTCATCTAACGAGATAGTGTTGTTTTATTGCGAGTATTAAACTGCGATCGGTGAAATGTTGTGAATGCACACAAAACGGCATGAACAAGCCAAATACTGCGTGTTCTACCGTTACAAGTGCGAAACTGCTATATTGTGATATTCTCGTTAAAGCGCATGCAAGCATCGTTAAACCTTAAAGAACAATGTCATTTAGCGAGATACAGCGTTCTGTACTGCAATATGTTGGTGAAAAACTGTGAGGTTATGCAAATATCGTAATTGTGAACGAAACAGTGTAATAGAGCGTTTTTCAATACAAGTACGAATGTTAGGTTAGGTTAAGATATGAACCGTCGTAAAACCGCATTAAACAATGTCACTTAGTGAGATGCAGTGTTTTTCACCATTACAAGTTGGGAACTGCGATATCTAATGTGAAAGCGCTTGCAAACGTCGTTAGGTTAGGTTAGGTTAGGTTAGGTTAGGTTAGGTTAGGTTAGGTTACGTTAGGTTAGGTTTGGTTAGGTTAGGTTAGGTTAGGTGACGTTAGGTTAGGTTGGGTTAGGTTAGGTTAGGTTACGTTAGGTTAAGGTATGAACCGTCGTAAAACCGCAATAAACAATGTCACTTAGTGAGATGCAGTGTTTTTCACCTTTACAAGTTGGGAACTGCGATATCTAATGTGAAAGCGCTTGAAACCGTCGTAATGTTGTAGAAAGCAATGTAAAGTAGCGAGTAAAACGTTTTCTAACGATAGAAGTGCGAAGGTTATGTTAGGTTGAGTTATGTTAGTTTAAGCTAGGTAGCGTCGTGAAACCACCAAAAACGACGTCATCTAACGAGATAGTGTTGTTTTATTGCGAGTACGAAACTGCGATAGGTAAAATGTTGTGAAAGCACACAAAACGGCATGAACAAGCCAAATACTGCGTGTTGTAGCGTTACAAGTGCGAAACTGCTTTATTCTGATATTCTCGTTAAAGCGCATGCAAGTATCGTGAAACCTTAAAGAACGATGTCATTTAGCGAGATACAGCGTTCTGTACTGTAATAGGTTGGTGAGAAACTGTGAGGTCAAGCAAATATCGTAATTGTGAACGAAACAGTGTAATTGAGCGTATTTAGATACAAGTGCGAATGTTAGGTTAGGTTGAGATATCAACCGTCGTAAAACCGCATTAAACAATGTCACTTAGTGAGATGTAGTGTTTTTCAACATTACAAGTCGGGAACTACGATATCTAATGTGAAAGCGCATGAAACCGTCGTAATCTTGTAGAAAACATTGTAAAGTTGCGAGTAAAACGTTTTCTAACGATAGAAGTGCGAAGGTTAGCTTGAGTTATGTTAGTTTAAGCTATGTAGCGTCGTGAAACTACCAAAAACGACGTCATCTAACGAGATAGTGTTGTTTTATTGCGAGTATTAAACTGCGATAGGTGAAATGTTGTGAATGCACACAAAACGGCATGAACAAGCCAAATACTGCGTGTTCTACCGTTACAAGTGCGAAACTGCTATATTGTGATATTCTCGTTAAAGCGCATGCAAGCATCGTGAAACCTTAAAGAACAATGTCATTTAGCGAGATACAGCGTTCTGTACTGCAATATGTTGGTGAAAAACTGTGAGGTTATGCAAATATCGTAATTGTGAACAAAACAGTGTAATAGAGCGTTTTTAGATACAAGTGCGAATGTTAGGTTAGGTTAAGATATGAACCGTCGTAAAACCGCATTAAACAATGTCAATTACTGAGATGCAGTGTTTTTCACCATTAAAAGTGGGGAACTGCGATATTTAATGTGAAAGCGCTTGCAACCGTCGTTAGGTTAGGTTAGGTTAGGTTAGGTTAGGTTTGGTTAGGTTAGGTTAGGTTAGGTTAGATTAGGTTAGGTTGGGTTGAGTTGGGTTAGGTTAGGTTAGGTTAGGTTAGGTTGGGTTAGGTTAGGTTACGTTAGGTTAGGTTAGGTTACGTTAGGTTAGGTTAGGTTAGGTTACGTTAGGTTAGGTTAGGTTACGTTAGAATAGGTTAGGTTAGGTTACGTTAGGTTAGGTTAAGTTAGGTTAGGTTAGGTTTGGTTAGGTTAGGTTAGGTTAGCTTAGGTTAGGTTAGGTTGGGTTGGGTTGGGTTAGGTTGGGTTGGGTTGGGTTGGGTTAGGTTAGGTTAGGTTAGGTAAGGTTAGGTTAGGTTAGGTTAGGTTAGGTTAAGGTATGAACCGTCGTAAAACCGCATTAAACAATGTCACTTAGTGAGATGCAGTGTTTTTCACCTTTACAAGTTGGGAACTGTGATATCTAATGTGAAAGCGCTTGAAACCGTCGTAATGTTGTAGAAAGCAATGTAAAGTAGCGAGTAAAACGTTTTCTCACGATAGAAGTGCGAAGGTCATGTTAGGTTGAGTTATGTTAGTTTAAGCTAGGTAGCGTCGTGAAACTACCAAAAACAACGTCATCTAACGAGATAGTGTTGTTTTATTGTGAGTACAAAACTGCGATAGGTGAAATGTTGTGAAAGCACACAAAACGGCATGAACAAGCCAAATACTGCGTGTTGTACCGTTACAAGTGCGAAACTGCTATGTTGTGATGTTCTCGTTAAAGCGCATGCAAGCATCGTGAAACCTTAAAGAACGATGTCATTTAGCGAGATACAGCGTTCTGTACTGCAATAAGTTGGTGAAAAACTGTGAGGTTATGCAAATATCCTAATTGTGAACGAAACAGTGTAATAGAGCGTTTTTAATACAAGTGCGAATGTTAGGTTAGGTTAAGATATGAACCGTCGTAAAACCGCATTAAACAATGTCACTTAGTGAGATGCAGTGTTTTTCACCTTTACAAGTTGGGAACTGTGATATCTAATGTGAAAGCGCTTGAAACCGTCGTAATGTTGTAGAAAGCAATGTAAAGTAGCGAGTAAAACGTTTTCTAACGATAGAAGTGCGAAGGTCATGTTAGGTTGAGTTATGTTAGTTTAAGCTAGGTAGCGTCGTGAAACTACCAAAAACAACGTCATCTAACGAGATAGTGTTGTTTTATTGCGACTACGAAACTGCGATAGGTGAAATGTTGTGAAAGCACACAAAACGGCATGAACAAGCCAAATACTGCGTGTTGTACCGTTACAAGTGCGAAACTGCTATGTTGTGATATTCTCGTTAAAGCGCATGAAAGCATCGTGAAACCTTTAAGAACGATGTCATTTAGCGAGATACAGCGTTCTGTACTGCAATAAGTTGGTAAAAAACTGTGAGGTTATGCAAATATCCTAATTGTGAACGAAACAGTGTAATAGAGCGTTTTTTAATACAAGTGCGAATGTTAGGTTAGGTTAAGATATGAACCGTCGTAAAACCGCATTAATCAATGTCACTTAGTGAGATGCAGTGTTTTTCACCATTACAAGTCGGGAACTGCGATATCTAATGTGAAAGCGCTTGCAAACGTCGTTAGGTTAGGTTAGGTTAGGTTAGGTTAGGTTAGGTTACGTTAGGTCAGGTTAGGTTAGGTTAGGTTTGGTTAGGTTAGGTTAGGTTAGGTTAGGGTATGTTAGGTAAGGTTTGGTTAGGTTAGGTTAGGTTAGGTTGGTTTAGGTAAGGTTAGGTTAGGTTAAGATATGAACCGCGCTAAAACCGCATTAAACAATGTCACTTAGTGAGATGCTGTGTTTTTCACCATTACAAGTCGGGAACTGCGATATCTATTGTGAAAGCGCATGAAACCGTCGTAATCTTGTAGAAAACATTGTAAAGTAGCGAATAAAACGTTTTCTAACGATAGAAGTGCGAAGGTTCTGTTAGTTTGAGTTATGTTAGTTTAAGCTAGGTAGCGTCGTGAAACCACCAAAAACGACGTCATCTAACGAGATAGTGTTGTTTTATTGCGAGTACGAAACTGCGATAGGTAAAATGTTGTGAAAGCACACAAAACGGCATGAACAAGCCAAATACTGCGTGTTGTACCGTTACAAGTGCGAAACTGCTATGTTGTGACATTCTCGGTAAAGCGCATGCAAGTATCGTGAAACCTTAAAGAACGATGTCATTTAGCGAGATACAGCGTTCTGTACTGTAATAAGTTGGTGAGAAACTGTGAGGTCAAGCAAATATCGTAATTGTGAACGAAACAGTGTAATTGAGCGTCTTTAGATACAAGTGCGAATGTTAGGTTAGGTTGACATATCAACCGTCGTAAAACCGCATTAAACAATGTCACTTAGTGAGATGTAGTGTTTTTCAACATTACAAGTCTTGAACTACGATATGTAATGTGAAAGCGCATGAAACCGTCGTAATTTTGTAGAAAACATTGTAAAGTTGCAAGTAAAACGTTTTCTAACGATAGAAGTGCGAAGGTTAGCTTGAGTTATGTTAGTTTAGGCTATGTAGCGTCGTGAAACTACCAAAAACGACGTCATCTAACGAGATAGTGTTGTTTTATTGCGAGTATTAAACTGCGATAGGTGAAATGTTGTGAATGCACACAAAACGGCATGAACAAGCCAAATACTGCGTGTTCTACCGTTACAAGTGCGAAACTGCTATATTGTGATATTCTCGTTAAAGCGCATGCAAGCATCGTGAAACCTTAAAGAACAATGTCATTTAGCGAGATACAGCGTTCTGTACTGCAATATGTTGGTGAAAAACTGTGAGGTTATGCAAATATCGTAATTGTGAACAAAACAGTGTAATAGAGCGTTTTTAGATACAAGTGCGAATGTTAGGTTAGGTTAAGATATGAACCGTCGTAAAACCGCATTAAACAATGTCAATTACTGAGATGCAGTTTTTCACCATTAAAAGTGGGGAACTGCGATATTTAATGTGAAAGCGCTTGCAACTGTCGTTAGGTTAGGTTAGGTTAGGTTAGGTTAGGTTAGGTTTGGTTAGGTTAGGTTAGGTTAGGTTAGATTAGGTTAGGTTGGGTTGAGTTGGGTTAGGTTAGGTTAGGTTAGGTTAGGTTGGGTTAGGTTAGGTTACGTTAGGTTAGGTTAGGTTACGTTAGGTTAGGTTAGGTTAGGTTACGTTAGGTTAGGTTAGGTTAGGTAAGGATAATTTGGTTAGGTTAGGTAAGGTTAGGTTAGGTTAGGTTAGGTTGGGTTGGGTGTTGTTGGGTTGGGTTTGGTTAGGTTGGGTTAGGTTAGGTTAGGTTACGTTAGGTTAGGTTAGGTTAGGTTACGTTAGGTTATGTTAGGTTAGGTTAGGTTACGTTAGGTTAGGTTAGGTCAGGTAAGGTTAGGTTACGTTAGAATGGGTTAGGTTAGGTTACGTTAGGTTAGGTTAAGTTAGGTTAGGTTAGGTTTGGTTAGGTTAGGTTAGGTTAGCTTAGGTTAGGTTAGGTTGGGTTGGGTTGGGTTAGGTTGGGTTGGGTTGGGTTAGGTTAGGTTAGGTTAGGTAAGGTTAGGTTAGGTTAGGTTAGGTTAAGGTATGAACCGTCGTAAAATCGCATTAAACAATGTCACTTAGTGAGATGCAGTGTTTTTCACCTTTACAAGTTGGGAACTGTGATATCTAATGTCAAAGCGCTTGAAACCGTCGTAATGTTGTAGAAAGCAATGTAAAGCAGCGAGTAAAACGTTTTCTCACGATAGAAGTGCGAAGGTCATGTTAGGTTGAGTTATGTTAGTTTAAGCTAGGTAGCGTCGTGAAACTACCAAAAACAACGTCATCTAACGAGATAGTGTTGTTTTATTGCGAGTACGAAACTGCGATAGGTGAAATGTTGTGAAAGCACACAAAACGGCATGAACAAGCCAAATACTGCGTGTTGTACCGTTACAAGTGCGAAACTGCTATGTTGTGATATTCTCGTTAAAGCGCATGCAAGCATCGTGAAACCTTAAAGAACGATGTCATTTAGCGAGATACAGCGTTCTGTACTGCAATAAGTTGGTGAAAAACTGTGAGGTTATGCAAATATCCTAATTGTGAACAAAACAGTGTAATAGAGCGTTTTTTAATACAAGTGCGAATGTTAGGTTAGGTTAAGATATGAACCGTCGTAAAACCGCATTAAACAATGTCACTTAGTGAGATGCAGTGTTTTTCACCTTTACAAGTTGGGAACTGTGATATCTAATGTGAAAGCGCTTGAAACCGTCGTAATGTTGTAGAAAGCAATGTAAAGTAGCGAGTAAAACGTTTTCTAACGATAGAAGTACGAAGGTCATGTTAGGTTGAGTTATGTTAGTTTAAGCTAGGTAGCGTCGTGAAACTACCAAAAACAACGTCATCTAACGAGATAGTGTTGTTTTATTGCGACTACGAAACTGCGATAGGTGAAATGTTGTGAAAGCACACAAAACGGCATGAACAAGCCAAATACTGCGTGTTGTACCGTTACAAGTGCGAAACTGCTATGTTGTGATATTCTCGTTAAAGCGCATGAAAGCATCGTGAAACCTTAAAGAACGATGTCATTTAGCGAGATACAGCGTTCTGTACTGCAATAAGTTGGTGAAAAACTGTGAGGTTATGCAAATATCCTAATTGTGAACGAAACAGTGTAACAGAGCGTTTTTTTAATACAAGTGCGAATGTTAGGTTAGGTTAAGATATGTACCGTCGTAAAACCGCATTAATCAATGTCACTTAGTGAGATGCAGTGTTTTTCACCATTACAAGTCGGGAACTGCGATATCTAATGTGAAAGCGCTTGCAAACGTCGTTAGGTTAGGTTAGGTTAGGTTAGGTTAGGTTACGTTAGGTCAGGTTTGGTTAGGTTAGGTTAGGTTAGGTTACGTTAGGTTAGGTTGGGTTAGGTTAGGTTAGGTTACGTTAGGTTAAGGTATGAACCGTCGTAAAACCGCAATAAACAATGTCACTTAGTGAGATGCAGTGTTTTTCACCTTTACAAGTTGGGAGCTGCGATATCTAATGTGAAAGCGCTTGAAACCGTCGTAATGTTGTAGAAAGCAATGTAAAGTAGCGAGTAAAACGTTTTCTAACGATAGAAGTGCGAAGGTTATGTTAGGTTGAGTTATGTTAGTTTAAGCTAGGTAGCGTCGTGAAACCACCAAAAACGACGTCATCTAACGAGATAGTGTTGTTTTATTGCGAGTACGAAACTGCGATAGGTAAAATGTTGTGAAAGCACACAAAACGGCATGAACAAGCCAAATACTGCGTGTTGTACCGTTACAAGTGAGAAACTGCTTTATTCTGATATTCTCGTTAAAGCGCATGCAAGTATCGTGAAACCTTAAAGAACGATGTCATTTAGCGAGATACAGCGTTCTGTACTGTAATAGGTTGGTGAGAAACTGTGAGGTCAAGCAAATATCGTAATTGTGAACGAAACAGTGTAATTGAGCGTATTTAGATACAAGTGCGAATGTTAGGTTAGGTTGAGATATCAACCGTCGTAAAACCGCATTAAACAATGTCACTTAGTGAGATGTAGTGTTTTTCAACATTACAAGTCGGGAACTACGATATCTAATGTGAAAGCGCATGAAACCGTCGTAATCTTGTAGAAAACATTGTAAAGTTGCGAGTAAAACGTTTTCTAACGATAGAAGTGCGAAGGTTAGCTTGAGTTATGTTAGTTTAAGCTATGTAGCGTCGTGAAACTACCAAAAACGACGTCATCTAACGAGATAGTGTTGTTTTATTGCGAGTATTAAACTGCGATAGGTGAAATGTTGTGAATGCACACAAAACGGCATGAACAAGCCAAATACTGCGTGTTCTACCGTTACAAGTGCGAAACTGCTATATTGTGATATTCTCGTTAAAGCGCATGCAAGCATCGTGAAACCTTAAAGAACGATGTCATTTAGCGAGATACAGCGTTCTGTACTGCAATATGTTGGTGAAAAACTGTGAGGTTATGCAAATATCGTAATTGTGAACAAAACAGTGTAATAGAGCGTTTTTAGATACAAGTGCGAATGTTAGGTTAGGTTAAGATATGAACCGTCGTAAAACCGCATTAAACAATGTCAATTACTGAGATGCAGTGTTTTTCACCATTAAAAGTGGGGAACTGCGATATTTAATGTGAAAGCGCTTGCAACCGTCGTTAGGTTAGGTTAGGTTAGGTTAGGTTAGGTTTGGTTAGGTTAGGTTAGGTTAGGTTAGGTTAGATTAGGTTAGGTTGGGTTGAGTTGGGTTAGGTTAGGTTAGGTTAGGTTAGGTTGGGTTAGGTTAGGTTACGTTAGGTTAGATTAGGTTACGTTAGGTTAGGTTAGGTTAGGTTACGTTAGGTTAGGTTAGGTTAGGTAAGGTTAGGTTAGGTTAGGTTAGGTTGGGTTGGGTGTTGTTGGGTTGGGTTGGGTTGGGTTAGGTTGGGTTAGGTTAGGTTAGGTTACGTTAGGTTAGGTTAGGTTAGGTTACGTTAGGTTATGTTAGGTTAGGTTAGGTTACGTTAGGTTAGGTTAGGTCAGGTAAGGTTAGGTTACGTTAGAATAGGTTAGGTTAGGTTACGTTAGGTTAGGTTAAGTTAGGTTAGGTTAGGTTTGGTTAGGTTAGGTTAGGTTAGCTTAGGTTAGGTTAGGTTAGGTTGGGTTGGGTTAGGTTGGGTTGGGTTGGGTTGGGTTAGGTTAGGTTAGGTTAGGTAAGGTTAGGTTAGGTTAGGTTAGGTTAGGTTAAGGTATGAACCGTCGTAAAACCGCATTAAACAATGTCACTTAGTGAGATGCAGTGTTTTTCACCTTTACAAGTTGGGAACTGTGATATCTAATGTGAAAGCGCTTGAAACCGTCGTAATGTTGTAGAAAGCAATGTAAAGTAGCGAGTAAAACGTTTTCTCACGATAGAAGTGCGAAGGTCATGTTAGGTTGAGTTATCTTAGTTTAAGCTAGGTAGCGTCGTGAAACTACCAAAAACAACGTCATCTAACGAGATAGTGTTGTTTTATTGCGAGTACGAAACTGCGATAGGTGAAATGTTGTGAAAGCACACAAAACGGCATGAACAAGCCAAATACTGCGTGTTGTACCGTTACAAGTGCGAAACTGCTATGTTGTGATATTCTCGTTAAAGCGCATGCAAGCATCGTGAAACCTTAAAGAATGATGTCATTTAGCGAGATACAGCGTTCTGTACTGCAATAAGTTGGTGAAAAACTGTGAGGTTATGCAAATATCCTAATTGTGAACGAAACAGTGTAATAGAGCGTTTTTTATTACAAATGCGAATGTTAGGTTAGGTTAAGATATGAACCGTCGTAAAACCGCATTAAACAATGTCACTTAGTGAGATGCAGTGTTTTTCACCTTTACAAGTTGGGAACTGTGATATCTAATGTGAAAGCGCTTGAAACCGTCGTAATGTTGTAGAAAGCAATGTAAAGTAGCGAGTAGAACGTTTTCTAACGATAGAAGTGCGAAGGTCATGTTAGGTTGAGTTATGTTAGTTTAAGTTAGGTAGCGTCGTGAAACTACCAAAAACAACGTCATCTAACGAGATAGTGTTGTTTTATTGCGACTACGAAACTGCGATAGGTGAAATGTTGTGAAAGCACACAAAACGGCATGAACAAGCCAAATACTGCGTGTTGTACCGTTACAAGTGCGAAACTGCTATGTTGTGATATTCTCGTTAAAGCGCATGAAAGCATCGTGAAACCTTTAAGAACGATGTCATTTAGCGAGATACAGCGTTCTGTACTGCAATAAGTTGGTGAAAAACTGTGAGGTTATGCAAATATCCTAATTGTGAACGAAACAGTGTAATAGAGCGTTTTTTAATACAAGTGCGAATGTTAGGTTAGGTTAAGATATGAACCGTCGTAAAACCGCATTAATCAATGTCACTTAGTGAGATGCAGTGTTTTTCACCATTACAAGTCGGGAACTGCGATATCTAATGTGAAAGCGCTTGCAAACGTCGTTAGGTTAGGTTAGGTTAGGTTAGGTTAGGTTAGGTTAGGTTAGGTTAGGTTAGGTTAGGTTTGGTTAGGTTAGGTTAGGTTAGGTTAGGGTATGTTAGGTAAGGTTTGGTTAGGTTAGGTTAGGTTAGGTTGGTTTAGGTAAGGTTAGGTTAGGTTAAGATATGAACCGCGCTAAAACCGCATTAAACAATGTCACTTAGTGAGATGCTGTGTTTTTCACCATTACAAGTCGGGAACTGCGATATCTAATGTGAAAGCGCATGAAACCGTCGTAATCTTGTAGAAAACATTGTAAAGTAGCGAGTAAAACGTTTTCTAACGATAGAAGTGCGAAGGTTATGTTAGGTTGAGTTATGTTAGTTTAAGCTAGGTAGCGTCGTGAAACCACCAAAAACGACGTCATCTAACGAGATAGTGTTGTTTTATTGCGAGTACGAAACTGCGATAGGTAAAATGTTGTGAAAGCACACAAAACGGCATGAACAAGCCAAATACTGCGTGTTGTAGCGTTACAAGTGCGAAACTGCTTTATTCTGATATTCTCGTTAAAGCGCATGCAAGTATCGTGAAACCTTAAAGAACGATGTCATTTAGCGAGATACAGCGTTCTGTACTGTAATAGGTTGGTGAGAAACTGTGAGGTCAAGCAAATATCGTAATTGTGAACGAAACAGTGCAATTGAGCGTATTTAGATACAAGTGCGAATGTTAGGTTAGGTTGAGATATCAACCGTCGTAAAACCGCATTAAACAATGTCACTTAGTGAGATGCAGTGTTTTTCAACATTACAAGTCGGGAACTACGATATCTAATGTGAAAGCGCATGAAACCGTCGTAATCTTGTAGAAAACATTGTAAAGTTGCGAGTAAAACGTTTTCTAACGATAGAAGTGCGAAGGTTAGCTTGAGTTATGTTAGTTTAAGCTATGTAGCGTCGTGAAACTACCAAAAACGACGTCATCTAACGAGATAGTGTTGTTTTATTGCGAGTATTAAACTGCGATAGGTGAAATGTTGTGAATGCACACAAAACGGCATGAACAAGCCAAATACTGCGTGTTCTACCGTTACAAGTGCGAAACTGCTATATTGTGATATTCTCGTTAAAGCGCATGCAAGCATCGTGAAACCTTAAAGAACAATGTCATTTAGCGAGATACAGCGTTCTGTACTGCAATATGTTGGTGAAAAACTGTGAGGTTATGCTAATATCGTAATTGTGAACAAAACAGTGTAATAGAGCGTTTTTAGATACAAGTGCGAATGTTAGGTTAGGTTAAGATATGAACCGTCGTAAAACCGCATTAAACAATGTCAATTACTGAGATGCAGTGTTTTTCACCATTAAAAGTGGGAAACTGCGATATTTAATGTGAAAGCGCTTGCAACTGTCGTTAGGTTAGGTTAGGTTAGGTTAGGTTAGGTTAGGTTTGGTTAGGTTAGGTTAGGTTAGGTTAGATTAGGTTAGGTTGGGTTGAGTTGGGTTAGGTTAGGTTAGGTTAGGTTAGGTTGGGTTAGGTTAGGTTACGTTAGGTTAGGTTAGGTTACGTTAGGTTAGGTTAGGTTAGGTTACGTTAGGTTAGGTTAGGTTAGGTAAGGATAATTTGGTTAGGTTAGGTAACGTTAGGTTAGGTTAGGTTAGGTTGGGTTGGGTGTTGTTGGGTTGCGTTGGGTTGGGTTAGGTTGGGTTAGGTTAGGTTAGGTTACGTTAGGTTAGGGTAGGTTAGGTTACGTTAGGTAATGTTAGGTTAGGTTAGGTTACGTTAGGTTAGGTTAGGTCAGGTAAGGTTAGGTTACGTTAGATTAGGTTAGGTTAGGTTACGTTAGGTTAGGTTAAGTTAGGTTAGGTTAGGTTTGGTTAGGTTAGGTTAGGTTAGCTTAGGTTAGGTTAGGTTGGGTTGGGTTGGGTTAGGTTGGGTTGGGTTGGGTTAGGTTAGGTTAGGTTAGGTTAAGGTATGAACCGTCGTAAAACCGCATTAAACAATGTCACTTAGTGAGATGCAGTGTTTTTCACCTTTACAAGTTGGGAACTGTGATATCTAATGTGAAAGCGCTTGAAACCGTCGTAATGTTGTAGAAAGCAATGTAAAGTAGCGAGTAAAACGTTTTCTCACGATAGAAGTGCGAAGGTCATGTTAGGTTGAGTTATGTTAGTTTAAGCTAGGTAGCGTCGTGAAACTACCAAAAACAACGTCATCTAACGAGATAGTGTTGTTTTATTGCGAGTACGAAACTGCGATAGGTGAAATGTTGTGAAAGCACACAAAACGGCATGAACAAGCCAAATACTGCGTGTTGTACCGTTAGAAGTGCGAAACTGCTATGTTGTGATATTCTCGTTAAAGCGCATGCAAGCATCGTGAAACCTTAAAGAACGATGTCATTTAGCGAGATACAGCGTTCTGTACTGCAATAAGTTGGTGAAAAACTGTGAGGTTAAGCAAATATCCTAATTGTGAACGAAACAGTGTAATAGAGCGTTTTTTAATACAAGTGCGAATGTTAGGTTAGGTTAAGATATGAACCGTCGTAAAACCGCATTAAACAATGTCACTTAGTGAGATGCAGTGTTTTTCACCTTTACAAGTTGGGAACTGTGATATCTAATGTGAAAGCGCTTGAAACCGTCGTTAGGTTAGGTTAGGTTAGGTTAGGTTAGGTTACGTTAGGTTAGGTTAGGTTAGGTTTGGTTAGGTTAGGTTAGGTTAGGTTAGGTTAGGGTATGTTAGGTAAGGTTTGGTTAGGTTAGGGTAGGTTAGGTTCGTTTAGGTAAGGTTAGGTTAGGTTAAGATATGAACCGCGCTAAAACCGCATTAAACAATGTCACTTAGTGAGATGCTGTGTTTTTCACCATTACAAGTCGGGAACTGCGATATCTAATGTGAAAGCGCATGAAACCGTCGTAATCTTGTAGAAAACATTGTAAAGTAGCGAATAAAACGTTTTCTAACGATAGAAGTGCGAAGGTTCGGTTAGTTTGAGCTAGGTAGCGTCGTGAAACCACCAAAAACGATGTCATCTAACGAGATAGTGTTGTTTTGTTGCGAGTACGAAACTGCGATAGGTGAAATATTGGGAAAGCACACAAAATGGCATGAACTAGCCAGATACTGCGTCTTGTGCCGTTACAAGTGCGAAACTGCTTTATTCTGATATTCTCGTTAAAGCGCATGCAAGTATCGTGAAACCTTGAAGAACGATGTCATTTAGCGAGATACAGCGTTCTGTACTGCAATATGTTGGTGAAAAACTGTGAGGTTATGCTAATATCGTAATTGTGAACAAAACAGTGTAATAGAGCGTTTTTAGATACAAGTGCGAATGTTAGGTTAGGTTAAGATATGAACCGTCGTAAAACCGCATTAAACAATGTCAATTACTGAGATGCAGTGTTTTTCACCATTAAAAGTGGGAAACTGCGATATTTAATGTGAAAGCGCTTGCAACTGTCGTTAGGTTAGGTTAGGTTAGGTTAGGTTAGGTTAGGTTTGGTTAGGTTAGGTTAGGTTAGGTTAGATTAGGTTAGGTTGGGTTGAGTTGGGTTAGGTTAGGTTAGGTTAGGTTAGGTTGGGTTAGGTTAGGTTACGTTAGGTTAGGTTAGGTTACGTTAGGTTAGGTTAGGTTAGGTTAGGTTACGTTAGGTTAGGTTAGGTTAGGTTAGGATAATTTGGTTAGGTTAGGTAACGTTAGGTTAGGTTAGGTTAGGTTGGGTTGGGTGTTGTTGGGTTGCGTTGGGTTGGGTTAGGTTGGGTTAGGTTAGGTTAGGTTACGTTAGGTTAGGGTAGGTTAGGTTACGTTAGGTTATGTTAGGTTAGGTTAGGTTACGTTAGGTTAGGTTAGGTCAGGTAAGGTTAGGTTACGTTAGATTAGGTTAGGTTAGGTTACGTTAGGTTAGGTTAAGTTAGGTTAGGTTAGGTTTGGTTAGGTTAGGTTAGGTTAGCTTAGGTTAGGTTAGGTTGGGTTGGGTTGGGTTAGGTTGGGTTGGGTTGGGTTAGGTTAGGTTAGGTTAGGTTAAGGTATGAACCGTCGTAAAACCGCATTAAACAATGTCACTTAGTGAGATGCAGTGTTTTTCACCTTTACAAGTTGGGAACTGTGATATCTAATGTGAAAGCGCTTGAAACCGTCGTAATGTTGTAGAAAGCAATGTAAAGTAGCGAGTAAAACGTTTTCTCACGATAGAAGTGCGAAGGTCATGTTAGGTTGAGTTATGTTAGTTTAAGCTAGGTAGCGTCGTGAAACTACCAAAAACAACGTCATCTAACGAGATAGTGTTGTTTTATTGCGAGTACGAAACTGCGATAGGTGAAATGTTGTGAAAGCACACAAAACGGCATGAACAAGCCAAATACTGCGTGTTGTACCGTTAGAAGTGCGAAACTGCTATGTTGTGATATTCTCGTTAAAGCGCATGCAAGCATCGTGAAACCTTAAAGAACGATGTCATTTAGCGAGATACAGCGTTCTGTACTGCAATAAGTTGGTGAAAAACTGTGAGGTTATGCAAATATCCTAATTGTGAACGAAACAGTGTAATAGAGCGTTTTTTAATACAAGTGCGAATGTTAGGTTAGGTTAAGATATGAACCGTCGTAAAACCGCATTAAACAATGTCACTTAGTGAGATGCAGTGTTTTTCACCTTTACAAGTTGGGAACTGTGATATCTAATGTGAAAGCGCTTGAAACCGTCGTTAGGTTAGGTTAGGTTAGGTTAGGTTAGGTTACGTTAGGTTAGGTTAGGTTAGGTTTGGTTAGGTTAGGTTAGGTTAGGTTAGGTTAGGGTATGTTAGGTAAGGTTTGGTTAGGTTAGGGTAGGTTAGGTTCGTTTAGGTAAGGTTAGGTTAGGTTAAGATATGAACCGCGCTAAAACCGCATTAAACAATGTCACTTAGTGAGATGCTGTGTTTTTCACCATTACAAGTCGGGAACTGCGATATCTAATGTGAAAGCGCATGAAACCGTCGTAATCTTGTAGAAAACATTGTAAAGTTGCGAGTAAAACGTTTTCTAACGATAGAAGTGCGAAGGTTAGCTTGAGTTATGTTAGTTTAAGCTATGTAGCGTCGTGAAACTACCAAAAACGACGTCATCTAACGAGATAGTGTTGTTTTATTGCGAGTATTAAACTGCGATAGGTGAAATGTTGTGAATGCACACAAAACGGCATGAACAAGCCAAATACTGCGTGTTCTACCGTTACAAGTGCGAAACTGCTATATTGTGATATTCTCGTTAAAGCGCATGCAAGCATCGTGAAACCTTAAAGAACAATGTCATTTAGCGAGATACAGCGTTCTGTACTGCAATAAGTTGGTGAAAAACTGTGAGGTTATGCAAATATCGTAATTGTGAACAAAACAGTGTAATAGAGCGTTTTTAGATACAAGTGCGAATGTTAGGTTAGGTTAAGATATGAACCGTCGTAAAACCGCATTAAACAATGTCAATTACTGAGATGCAGTGTTTTTCACCATTAAAAGTGGGGAACTGCGATATTTAATGTGAAAGCGCTTGCAACCGTCGTTAGATTAGGTTAGGTTAGGTTAGGTTAGGTTAGGTTAGGTTAGGTTTGGTTAGGTTAGGTTAGGTTAGGTTAGATTAGGTTAGGTTGGGTTGAGTTGGGTTAGGTTAGGTTAGGTCAGGTTAGGTTACGTTAGGTTAGGTTAGGTTACGTTAGGTTAGGTTAGGTTAGGTTAGGTTAGGTTAGGTTAGGTAAGGATAATTTGGTTAGGTTAGGTAAGGTTAGGTTAGGTTAGGTTAGGTTGGGTTGGGTGTTGTTGGGTTGGGTTGGGTTGGGTTAGGTTGGGTTAGGTTAGGTTAGGTTACGTTAGGTTAGGTTAGGTTACGTTGGGTTATGTTAGGTTAGGTTAGGTTACGTTAGGTTAGGTTAGGTCAGGTAAGGTTAGGTTACGTTAGAATAGGTTAGGTTAGGTTACGTTAGGTTAGGTTAAGTTAGGTTAGGTTAGGTTTGGTTAGGTTAGCTTAGGTTAGGTTAGGTTGGGTTGGGTTGGGTTAGGTTGGGTTAGGTTAGGTTAGGTTAGGTTAGGTTGGGTTAGGTTAGGTTAGGTTAGGTTAGGTTGGGTTGGGTTGGGTTAGGTTAGGTTAGGTTAGGTTAGGTAAGGTTAGGTTAGGTTAGGTTAGGTTAGGTTAAGGTATGAACCGTCGTAAAACCGCATTAAACAATGTCACTTAGTGAGATGCAGTGTTTTTCACCTTTACAAGTTGGGAACTGTGATATCTAATGTGAAAGCGCTTGAAACCATCGTAATGTTGTAGAAAGCAATGTAAAGTAGCGAGTAAAACATTTTCTAACGATAGAAGTGCGAAGGTTATATTAGGTTGAGTTATGTTAGTTTAAGTTATGTAGCGTCGTGAGACCACCAAAAAGGACGTCATCTAACGAGATAGTGTTGTTTTATTGCATGTACGAAACTGCAATAGGTGAAATGTTGTGAAAGTACACAAAACGGCATGAACAAGCCAGATACTGCGTGTTGTACCGTTACAAGTGCGAAACTGCGATAATGTGATATTCTCGTTAGAGCGCATGCAAGCATCGTGAAACCTTAAAGAACGATGTCATTTAGCGAGATACAGCGTTCTGTACTGCAATAAGTTGGTGAAAAACTGTGAGGCTATGCAAATATCGTAATTGTGAACGAAACAGTGTAATAGAGCGTTTTTCAATACAAGTGCGAATCTTAAGTTAGGTTAAGATATGAACCGTCGTAAAACCGCATTAAACAATGTCACTTAGTGTTATGCAGTGTTTTTCACCATTACAAGTCGGGAACTGCGATATCTAATGGGAAAGCGCTTGCAAACGTCGTTAGGTCAGGTTAGGTTAGGTTAGGTTACGTTAGGTTAGGTTAGGTTAGGTTTGGTTAGGTTAGGTTAGGTTAGGTTATGTTAGGTAAGGTTTGGTTAGGTTAGGTTAGGTTAGGTTAGGTTGGGTTAGGTTGGGTTAAGTAAGGTTAGGTTAGGTTGGGTTAGGTTAGGTTAGGTTAGGTTAAGATATGAACCGCGCTAAAACCGCATTAAACAATGTCACTTAGTGAGATGCTGTGTTTTTCACCATTACAAGTCGGGAACTGCGATATCTAATGTGAAAGCGCATGAAACCGTCGTAATCTTGTAGAAAACATTGTAAAGCAGCGAATAAAACGTTTTCTAACGATAGAAGTGCGAAGGTTAGGTTAGTTTAAGCTAGGTAGCGTCGTGAAACTACCAAAAACGACGTCATCTAACGAGATAGTGTTGTTTTATTGCGAGTACGAAACTGCGATAGGTGAAATGTTGTGAAAGCACACAAAACGGCATGAACAAGCCAAATACTGCGTGTTCTACCGTTACAAGTGCGAAACTGCTATGTTGTGATATTCTCGTTAAAGCTCATGCAAGCATCGTGAAACCTTAAAGCATGATGTCATTTAGCGAGAGACAGCGTTCTGTACTGTAATAAGTTGGTGAAAAACTGTGAGGTCTTGAAAATATCGTAATTGTGAACGAAACAGTGTAATAGAGCGTTTTGAGATACAAGCGCGAACGTTAGGTTAGGTTAAGATATGAACCGTCGTAAAACCGCATGAAACAATGTCACTAAGTGAGATGCAGTGTTTTTCACCATTACAAGTCGGGAACTGCGATATCTATTGTGAAAGCGCATGAAACTGTCGTAATGTTGTAGAGAGCATTGTAAAGTAGCGAGTAAAACGTTTTCTAACGATAGAAGTGCGAAGGTTATATTAGGTTGACTTATGTTAGTTTAGGCTATGTAGCGTCGTGAGACCACCAAAAAGGACGTCATCTAACGAGAAAGTGTTGTTTTATTGCATGTACGAAACTGCAATAGGTGAAATGTTGTGAAAGTACACAAAACGGCATGAACAAGCCAAATACTGCGTGTTGTACCGTTACAAGTGCGAAACTGCTATGTTGTGATATTCTCGTTAAAGCGCATGCAAGCATCGTGAAACCTTAAAGAATGATGTCATTTAGCGAGTGACAGCGTTCTGTACTGTAATAAGTTGGTGAAAAACTGTGAGGTCATGCAAATATCGTAATTGTGAACGAAACAGTGTAATAGAGCGTTTTGAGATACAAGCGCGAACGTTAGGTTAGGTTAAGATATGAACCGTCGTAAAACCGCATGAAACAATGTCGCTAAGTGAGATGCAGTGTTTTTCACCATTACAAGTCGGGAACTGCGATATCTATTGTGAAAGCGCATGAAACTGTCGTAATGTTGTAGAGAGCATTGTAAAGTAGCGAGTAAAACGTTTTCTAACGATAGAAGTGCGAAGGTTATATTAGGTTGAGTTATGTTAGTTTAAGCTATGTAGCGTCGTGAGACCACCAAAAAGGACGTCATCTAACGAGATAGTGTTGTTTTATTGCATGTACGAAACTGCAATAGGTGAAATGTTGTGAAAGTACACAAAACGGCATAAACAAGCCAGATACTGCGTGTTGTACCGTTACAAGTGCGTAACTGCTATAATGTGATATTCTCGTTAAAGCGCATGCAAGCATCGTGAAACCTTAAAGACTGATGTCATTTAGCGAGATACAGCGTTCTGTACTGCATTAAGTTGGTGAAAAACTGTGAGGTTATGCAAATATTGTAATTGTGAACGAAACAGTGTAATAGAGCGTTTTTCAATACAAGTGCGAATCTTAAGTTAGGTTAAGATATGAACCGTCGTAAAACCGCATTAAACAATGTCACTTAGTGAGATGCAGTGTTTTTCACCATTACAAGTCGGGAACTGCGATATCTAATGTGAAAGCGCTTGCAAACGTCGTTAGGTTAGGTTAGGTTTGGTTAGGTTAGGTTAGGTTACGTTAGGCTAGGTTAGGTTAGGTTTGGTTAGGTTAGGTTAGGTTAGGTTGGGTTAGGTTAGGTTTGGTTAGGTTAGGTTAGGTTAGGTTAGATTAGGTTAGGTTGGGTTGAGTTGGGTTAGGTTAGGTTAGGTTAGGTTACGTTGGGTTAGGTTAGGTTAGGTTAGGTTGCGTTAGGTTAGGTTAGGTTACGTTAGGTTAGGTTAGGTTAGGTTACGTTAGGTTAGGTTAGGTTACGTTAGGTTAGGTTAGGTTAGGTTAGGTAAGGTTAGGTTAGGTTAGGTTAGGTTGGGGTGGGTGTTGTTGGGTTGGGTTGGGTTGGGTTAGGTTTGGTTAGGTTAGGTTACGTTACGTTAGGTTAGGTTAGGTTAGGTTAGGTTACGTTAGGTTATGTTAGGTTAGGTTAGGTTACGTTAGGTTAGGTTAGATCAGGTAAGGTTAGGTTACGTTAGAATAGGTTAGGTTAGGTAAGGTTACGTTAGGCTAGGTTAGGTTAGGTTTGGTTAGGTTAGGTTAGGTTAGCTTAGGGTTGGTTTGGTTGGGTTGGGTTGGGTTAGGTTAGGTTAGGTTGGGTTGGGTTGGGTTAGGTTAGGTTAGGTTAGGTAAAGTTAGGTTAAGTTAGGTTAGGTTACGTTAGGTTAAGGTATGAACCGTCGTAAAACCGCGTTAAACAATGTCACTTAGTGAGATGCAGTGTTTTTCACCTTTACAAGTTGGGAACTGCGATATCTAATGTGAAAGCGCTTGAAACCGTCGTAATGTTGTAGAAAGCAATGTAAAGTAGCGAGTAAAACGTTTTCTAACGATAGAAGTCCGAAGGTTATGTTAGGTTGAGTTATGTTAGTTTAAGCTAGGTAGCGTCGTGAAACCACCAAAAACGACGTCATCTAACGAGATAGTGTTGTTTTATTGCGAGTACGAAACTGCGATAGGTGAAATGTTGTGAAAGCACACAAAACGTCATGAACAAGCCAAATACTGCGTGTTTTACCGTTACAAGTGCGAAACTGCTATGTTGTGATATTCTCGTTAAAGCGCATGCAAGCATCGTGAAACCTTAAAGAATGATGTCATTTAGCGAGAGACAGCGTTCTGTACTGTGATAAGTTGGTGAAAAACTGTGAGGTCATGCAAATATCGTAATTGTGAACGAAACAGTGTAATAGAGCGTTTTGAGATACAAGCGCGAATGTTAGGTTAGGTTAAGATATGAACCGTCGTAAAACCGCATTGAACAATGTCACTTTGTGAGATGCAGGTTTTTTCACCATTACAAGTCGGTAACTGCGATATCTAATGTGAAAGTGCATGAAACCGTCGTAATGTTGTAGAGAGCATTGTAAAGTAGCGAATAAAATGTTTTCTAACGATAGAAGTGCGAAGGTTATGTTAGGTTGAATTATGTTAGTTTAAGCTAGGTAGCGTCGTGAAACCACCAAAAAAGACATCATCTAACGAGATATAATTGTTTTATTTCATGTACGAAACTGCAATAGGTGAAATGTTGTGAAAGCACACAAAACGGCATGAACAAGCCAAATACTGCGTGTTCTACCGTTACAAGTGCGAAACTGCTATATTGTGATATTCTCGTTAAAGCGCATGCAAGCATCGTGAAACCTTAAAGAACAATGTCATTTAGCGAGATACAGCGTTCTGTACTGCAATAAGTTGGTGAAAAACTGTGAGGTCATGCAAATATCGTAATTGTGAACGAAACAGTGTAATTGAGCGTAATTAGATACAAGTGCGAATGTTAGGTTAGGTTGAGATATCAACCGTCGTAAAACCGCATTAAACAATGTCACTTAGTGAGATGTAGTGTTTTTCAACATTACAAGTCGGGAACTACGATATCTAATAGGAAAGCGCATGAAACCGTCGTTAGGTTAGGTTAGCTTAGGTTAGGTTAGGTTAGGTTAGGTTAGGTTAGGTTTGGTTAGGTTAGGTTAGGTTAGATTAGGTTAGGTTGGGTTGAGTTGGGTTAGGTTAGGTTAGGTTAGGTTACGTTGGGTTAGGTTAGGTTAGGTTAGGTTACGTTAGGTTAGGTGAGGTTAGGTTAGGTAAGGATAATTTGGTTAGGTTAGGTAAGGATAATTTGGTTAGGTTAGGTAAGGTTAGGTTAGGGTAGGTTAGGTTGGGGTGGGTGTTGTTGGGTTGGGTTGGGTTGGGTTAGGTTTGGTTAGGTTAGGTTAGGTTACGTTAGGTTAGGTTAGGTTAGGTTAGGTTAGGTTACGTTAGGTTAGGTTAGATCAGGTAAGGTTAGGTTACGTTAGAATAGGTTAGGTTAGGTTACGTTAGGTTAGGTTAGGTTAGGTTAGGTTTGGTTAGGTTAGGTTAGGTTAGCTTAGGTTAGGTTAGGTTGGGTTGGGTTGGGTTAGGTTGGGTTAGGTTAGGTTAGGTTAGGTTAGGTTCGGTTCGGTTAGTTTAGGTTAGGTTAGGTTAGGTTAGGTTGGGTTGGGTTAGGTTAGGTTAGGTTAGGTAAGGTTAGGTTAGGTTACGTTAGGTTAAGGTATGAACCGTCGTAAATCCGCGTTACACAATGTCACTTAGTGAGATGCAGTGTTTTTCACCTTTACAAGTTGGGAACTGCGTTATCTAATGTGAAAGCGCTTGAAACCGTCGTAATGTTGTAGAAAGCAATGTAAAGTAGCGAGTAAAACGTTTTCTAACGATAGAAGTCCGAAGTTTATGTTAGGTTGAGTTACGTTAGTTTAAGCTAGGTAGCGTCGTGAAACCACCAAAAACGACGTCATCTAACGAGATAGTGTTGTTTTATTGCGAGTACGAAACTGCGATAGGTGAAATGTTGTGAAAGCACACAAAACGTCATGAACAAGCCAAATACGGCGTGTTGTACCGTTACAAGTGCGAAACTGCTCTAATGTGATATTCTCGTTAAAGCGCATGCAAGTATCGTGAAACCTTAAAGAACGATGTCATTTAGCGAGATACAGCGTTCTGTACTGTAATAAGTTGGTGAAAAACTGTGAGGTCATGCAAATATCGTAATGGTGAACGAAACAGTGTAATAGAGCGTTTTGAGATACAAGCGCGAATGTTAGGTTAGGTTAAGATATGAACCGTCGTAAAACCGCATTGAACAATGTCACTTTGTGAGATGCAGGTTTTTTCACCATTACAAGTCGGTAACTGCGATATCTAATGTGAAAGTGCATGAAACCGTCGTAATGTTGTAGAGAGCATTGTAAAGTAGCGAATAAAACGTTTTCTAACGATAGAAGTGCGAAGGTTATGTTAGGTTGAATTATGTTAGTTTAAGCTAGGTAGCGTCGTGAAACCACCAAAAAAGACATCATCTAACGAGATATAATTGTTTTATTTCATGTACGAAACTGCAATAGGTGAAATGTTGTGAAAGCACACAAAACGGCATGAACAAGCCAAATACCGCGTGTTCTACCGTTACAAGTGCGAAACTGCTATATTGTGATATTCTCGTTAAAGCGCATGCAAGCATCGTGAAACCTTAAAGAACAATGTCATTTAGCGAGATACAGCGTTCTGTACTGCAATAAGTTGGTGAAAAACTGTGAGGTCATGCAAATATCGTAATTGTGAACGAAACAGTGTAATTGAGCGTAATTAGATACAAGTGCGAATGTTAGGTTAGGTTGAGATATCAACCGTCGTAAAACCGCATTAAACAATGTCACTTAGTGAGATGTAGTGTTTTTCAACATTACAAGTCGGGAACTACGATATCTAATAGGAAAGCGCATGAAACCGTCGTTAGGTTAGGTTAGCTTAGGTTAGGTTAGGTTAGGTTAGGTTAGGTTAGGTTTGGTTAGGTTAGGTTAGGTTAGATTAGGTTAGGTTGGGTTGAGTTGGGTTAGGTTAGGTTAGGTTACGTTGGGTTAGGTTAGGTTAGGTTAGGTTACGTTAGGTTAGGTGAGGTTAGGTTAGGTAAGGATAATTTGGTTAGGTTAGGTAAGGATAATTTGGTTAGGTTAGGTAAGGTTAGGTTAGGGTAGGTTAGGTTGGGGTGGGTGTTGTTGGGTTGGGTTGGGTTGGGTTAGGTTTGGTTAGGTTAGGTTAGGTTACGTTAGGTTAGGTTAGGTTAGGTTAGGTTACGTTAGGTTAGGTTAGATCAGGTAAGGTTAGGTTACGTTAGAATAGGTTAGGTTAGGTTACGTTAGGTTAGGTTAGGTTAGGTTTGGTTAGGTTAGGTTAGGTTAGCTTAGGTTAGGTTAGGTTGGGTTGGGTTGGGTTAGGTTGGGTTAGGTTAGGTTAGGTTAGGTTAGGTTCGGTTCGGTTAGTTTAGATTAGGTTAGGTTAGGTTAGGTTGGGTTGGGTTAGGTTAGGTTCGGTTAGGTAAGGTTAGGTTAGGTTACGTTAGGTTAAGGTATGAACCGTCGTAAATCCGCGTTACACAATGTCACTTAGTGAGATGCAGTGTTTTTCACCTTTACAAGTTGGGAACTGCGTTATCTAATGTGAAAGCGCTTGAAACCGTCGTAATGTTGTAGAAAGCAATGTAAAGTAGCGAGTAAAACGTTTTCTAACGATAGAAGTCCGAAGTTTATGTTAGGTTGAGTTACGTTAGTTTAAGCTAGGTAGCGTCGTGAAACCACCAAAAACGACGTCATCTAACGAGATAGTGTTGTTTTATTGCGAGTACGAAACTGCGATAGGTGAAATGTTGTGAAAGCACACAAAACGTCATGAACAAGCCAAATACGGCGTGTTGTACCGTTACAAGTGCGAAACTGCTCTAATGTGATATTCTCGTTAAAGCGCATGCAAGTATCGTGAAACCTTAAAGAACGATGTCATTTAGCGAGATACAGCGTTCTGTACTGTAATAAGTTGGTGAAAAACTGTGAGGTCATGCAAATATCGTAATGGTGAACGAAACAGTGTAATAGAGCGTTTTGAGATACAAGCGCGAATGTTAGGTTAGGTTAAGATATGAACCGTCGTAAAACCGCATTGAACAATGTCACTTTGTGAGATGCAGGTTTTTTCACCATTACAAGTCGGTAACTGCGATATCTAATGTGAAAGTGCATGAAACCGTCGTAATGTTGTAGAGAGCATTGTAAAGTAGCGAATAAAACGTTTTCTAACGATAGAAGTGCGAAGGTTATGTTAGGTTGAATTATGTTAGTTTAAGCTAGGTAGCGTCGTGAAACCACCAAAAAAGACATCATCTAACGAGATATAATTGTTTTATTTCATGTACGAAACTGCAATAGGTGAAATGTTGTGAAAGCACACAAAACGGCATGAACAAGCCAAATACCGCGTGTTCTACCGTTACAAGTGCGAAACTGCTATATTGTGATATTCTCGTTAAAGCGCATGCAAGCATCGTGAAACCTTAAAGAACAATGTCATTTAGCGAGATACAGCGTTCTGTACTGCAATAAGTTGGTGAAAAACTGTGAGGTCATGCAAATATCGTAATTGTGAACGAAACAGTGTAATTGAGCGTAATTAGATACAAGTGCGAATGTTAGGTTAGGTTGAGATATCAACCGTCGTAAAACCGCATTAAACAATGTCACTTAGTGAGATGTAGTGTTTTTCAACATTACAAGTCGGGAACTACGATATCTAATAGGAAAGCGCATGAAAGCGTCGTTAGGTTAGGTTAGCTTAGGTTAGGTTAGGTTAGGTTAGGTTAGGTTAGGTTTGGTTAGGTTAGGTTAGGTTAGATTAGGTTAGGTTGGGTTGAGTTGGGTTAGGTTAGGTTAGGTTAGGTTACGTTGGGTTAGGTTAGGTTAGGTTAGGTTACGTTAGGTTAGGTGAGGTTAGGTTAGGTAAGGATAATTTGGTTAGGTTAGGTAAGGATAATTTGGTTAGGTTAGGTAAGGTTAGGTTAGGGTAGGTTAGGTTGGGGTGGGTGTTGTTGGGTTGGGTTGGGTTGGGTTAGGTTTGGTTAGGTTAGGTTAGGTTACGTTAGGTTAGGTTAGGTTAGGTTAGGTTACGTTAGGTTAGGTTAGATCAGGTAAGGTTAGGTTACGTTAGAATAGGTTAGGTTAGGTTACGTTAGGTTAGGTTAGGTTAGGTTAGGTTTGGTTAGGTTAGGTTAGGTTAGCTTAGGTTAGGTTAGGTTGGGTTGGGTTGGGTTAGGTTGGATTAGGTTAGGTTAGGTTAGGTTAGGTTCGGTTCGGTTAGTTTAGGTTAGGTTAGGTTAGGTTAGGTTGGGTTGGGTTAGGTTAGGTTAGGTTAGGTAAGGTTAGGTTAGGTTACGTTAGGTTAAGGTATGAACCGTCGTAAATCCGCGTTACACAATGTCACTTAGTGAGATGCAGTGTTTTTCACCTTTACAAGTTGGGAACTGCGTTATCTAATGTGAAAGCGCTTGAAACCGTCGTAATGTTGTAGAAAGCAATGTAAAGTAGCGAGTAAAACGTTTTCTAACGATAGAAGTCCGAAGTTTATGTTAGGTTGAGTTACGTTAGTTTAAGCTAGGTAGCGTCGTGAAACCACCAAAAACGACGTCATCTAACGAGATAGTGTTGTTTTATTGCGAGTACGAAACTGCGATAGGTGAAATGTTGTGAAAGCACACAAAACGTCATGAACAAGCCAAATACGGCGTGTTGTACCGTTACAAGTGCGAAACTGCTCTAATGTGATATTCTCGTTAAAGCGCATGCAAGCATCGTGAAACCTTAAAGAACGATGTCATTTAGCGAGATACAGCGTTCTGTACTGTAATAGGTTGGTGAGAAACTGTGAGGTCAAGCAAATATCGTAATTGTGAACGAAACAGTGTAATTGAGCGTATTTAGATACAAGTGCGAATGTTAGGTATGGTTGAGATATCAACCGTCGTAAAACCGCATTAAACAATGTCACTTAGTGAGATGTAGTGTTTTTCACCATTAAAAGTGGGGAACTGCGATATTTAATGTGAAAGCGCTTGCAACCGTCGTTAGATTAGGTTAGGTTAGGTTAGGTTAGGTTAGGTTAGGTTTGGTTAGGTTAGGTTAGGTTAGGTTAGATTAGGTTAGGTTGGGTTGAGTTGGGTTAGGTTAGGTTAGGTTAGGTTAGGTTACGTTAGGTTGGGTT
Source organism: Rhipicephalus microplus (assembly GCF_043290135.1). Lineage (NCBI taxonomy): Eukaryota > Metazoa > Arthropoda > Arachnida > Ixodida > Ixodidae > Rhipicephalus > Rhipicephalus microplus. The sequence goes on from NW_027464609.1 coordinate 2,059,743, forward strand.
AAGTAAGGTTAGGTTAGGTTGGGTTAGGTTAGGTTAGGTTAGGTTAAGATATGAACCGCGCTAAAACCGCATTAAACAATGTCACTTAGTGAGATGCTGTGTTTTTCACCATTACAAGTCGGGAACTGCGATGTCTAATGTGAAAGCTCATGAAACCGTCGTAATCTTGTAGAAAACATTGTAAAGCAGCGAATAAAACGTTTTCTAACGATAGAAGTGCGAAGGTTAGGTTAGTTTAAGCTAGGTAGCGTCGTGAAACTACCAAAAACGACGTCATCTAACGAGATAGTGTTGTTTTATTGCGAGTACGAAACTGCGATAGGTGAAATGTTGTGAAAGCACACAAAACGGCATGAACAAGCCAAATACTGCGTGTTCTACCGTTACAAGTGCGAAACTGCTATGTTGTGATATTCTCGTTAAAGCTCATGCAAGCATCGTGAAACCTTAAAGCATGATGTCATTTAGCGAGAGACAGCGTTCTGTACTGTAATAAGTTGGTGAAAAACTGTGAGGTCTTGCAAATATCGTAATTGTGAACGAAACAGTGTAATAGAGCGTTTTGAGATACAAGCGCGAACGTTAGGTTAGGTTAAGATATGAACCGTCGTAAAACCGCATGAAACAATGTCACTAAGTGAGATGCAGTGTTTTTCACCATTACAAGTCGGGAACTGCGATATCTATTGTGAAAGCGCATGAAACTGTCGTAATGTTGTAGAGAGCATTGTAAAGTAGCGAGTAAAACGTTTTCTAACGATAGAAGTGCGAAGGTTATATTAGGTTGACTTATGTTAGTTTAGGCTATGTAGCGTCGTGAGACCACCAAAAAGGACGTCATCTAAAGAGAAAGTGTTGTTTGATTGCATGTACGAAACTGCAATAGGTGAAATGTTGTGAAAGTACACAAAACGGCATGAACAAGCCAAATACTGCGTGTTGTACCGTTACAAGTGCGAAACTGCTATGTTGTGATATTCTCCTTAAAGCGCATGCAAGCATCGTGAAACCTTAAAGAATGATGTCATTTAGCGAGATACAGCGTTCTGTACTGCATTAAGTTGGTGAAAAACTGTGAGGTTATGCAAATATTGTAATTGTGAACGAAACAGTGTAATAGAGCGTTTTTCAATACAAGTGCGAATCTTAAGTTAGGTTAAGATATGAACCGTCGTAAAACCGCATTAAACAATGTCACTTAGTGAGATGCAGTGTTTTTCACCATTACAAGTCGGGAACTGCGATATCTAATGTGAAAGCGCTTGCAAACGTCGTTAGGTTAGGTTAGGTTTGGTTAGGTTAGGTTAGGTTACGTTAGGCTAGGTTAGGTTAGGTTTGGTTAGGTTAGGTTAGGTTAGGTTGGGTTAGGTTAGGTTTGGTTAGGTTAGGTTAGGTTAGGTTAGATTAGGTTAGGTTGGGTTGAGTTGGGTTAGGTTAGGTTAGGTTAGGTTACGTTGGGTTAGGTTAGGTTAGGTTAGGTTACGTTAGGTTAGGTTAGGTTACGTTAGGTTAGGTTAGGTTAGGTAAGGTTACGTTAGGTTAGGTTAGGTTAGGTAAGGATAATTTGGTTAGGTTAGGTAAGGTTAGGTTAGGTTAGGTTAGGTTGGGGTGGGTGTTGTTGGGTTGGGTTGGGTTGGGTTAGGTTTGGTTAGGTTAGGTTACGTTACGTTAGGTTAGGTTAGGTTAGGTTAGGTTACGTTAGGTTATGTTAGGTTAGGTTAGGTTACGTTAGGTTAGGTTAGATCAGGTAAGGTTAGGTTACGTTAGAATAGGTTAGGTTAGGTTAGGTTACGTTAGGCTAGGTTAGGTTAGGTTAGCTTAGGGTTGGTTTGGTTGGGTTGGGTTGGGTTAGGTTGGGTTAGGTTAGGTTAGGTTGGGTTGGGTTGGGTTAGGTTAGGTTAGGTTAGGTAAGGTTAGGTTAAGTTAGGTTAGGTTACGTTAGGTTAAGGTATGAACCGTCGTAAAACCGCGTTAAACAATGTCACTTAGTGAGATGCAGTGTTTTTCACCTTTACAAGTTGGGAACTGCGATATCTAATGTGAAAGCGCTTGAAACCGTCGTAATGTTGTAGAAAGCAATGTAAAGTAGCGAGTAAAACGTTTTCTAACGATAGAAGTCCGAAGGTTATGTTAGGTTGAGTTATGTTAGTTTAAGCTAGGTAGCGTCGTGAAACCACCAAAAACGACGTCATCTAACGAGATAGTGTTGTTTTATTGCGAGTACGAAACTGCGATAGGTGAAATGTTGTGAAAGCACACAAAACGTCATAAACAAGCCAAATACTGCGTGTTGTACCGTTACAAGTGCGAAACTGCTATGTTGTGATATTCTCGTTAAAGCGCATGCAAGCATCGTGAAACCTTAAAAAATGATGTCATTTAGCGAGAGACAGCGTTCTGTACTGTGATAAGTTGGTGAAAAACTGTGAGGTCATGCAAATATCGTAATTGTGAACGAAACAGTGTAATAGAGCGTTTTGAGATACAAGCGCGAATGTTAGGTTAGGTTAAGATATGAACCGTCGTAAAACCGCATTGAACAATGTCACTTTGTGAGATGCAGGTTTTTTCACCATTACAAGTCGGGAACTGCGATATCTAATGTGAAAGTGCATGAAACCGTCGTAATGTTGTAGAGAGCATTGTAAAGTAGCGAATAAAACGTTTTCTAACGATAGAAGTGCGAAGGTTATGTTAGGTTGAATTATGTTAGTTTAAGCTAGGTAGCGTCGTGAAACCACCAAAAAAGACATCATCTAACGAGATATAATTGTTTTATTTCATGTACGAAACTGCAATAGGTGAAATGTTGTGAAAGCACACAAAACGGCATGAACAAGCCAAATACTGCGTGTTCTACCGTTACAAGTGCGAAACTGCTATATTGTGATATTCTCGTTAAAGCGCATGCAAGCATCGTGAAACCTTAAAGAACAATGTCATTTAGCGAGATACAGCGTTCTGTACTGCAATAAGTTGGTGAAAAACTGTGAGGTCATGCAAATATCGTAATTGTGAACGAAACAGTGTAATTGAGCGTAATTAGATACAAGTGCGAATGTTAGGTTAGGTTGAGATATCAACCGTCGTAAAACCGCATTAAACAATGTCACTTAGTGAGATGTAGTGTTTTTCAAGATTACAAGTCGGGAACTACGATATCTAATAGGAAAGCGCATGAAACCGTCGTTAGGTTAGGTTAGCTTAGGTTGGGTTAGGTTAGGTTAGGTTAGGTTCGGTTCGGTTAGTTTAGGTTAGGTTAGGTTAGGTTAGGTTGGGTTGGGTTAGGTTAGGTTAGGTTAGGTAAGGTTAGGTTAGGTTACGTTAGGTTAAGGTATGAACCGTCGTAAATCCGCGTTACACAATGTCACTTAGTGAGATGCAGTGTTTTTCACCTTTACAAGTTGGGAACTGCGTTATCTAATGTGAAAGCGCTTGAAACCGTCGTAATGTTGTAGAAAGCAATGTAAAGTAGCGAGTAAAACGTTTTCTAACGATAGAAGTCCGAAGTTTATGTTAGGTTGAGTTACGTTAGTTTAAGCTAGGTAGCGTCGTGAAACCACCAAAAACGACGTCATCTAACGAGATAGTGTTGTTTTATTGCGAGTACGAAACTGCGATAGGTGAAATGTTGTGAAAGCACACAAAACGTCATGAACAAGCCAAATACGGCGTGTTGTACCGTTACAAGTGCGAAACTGCTCTAATGTGATATTCTCGTTAAAGCGCATGCAAACATCGTGAAACCTTAAAAAATGATGTCATTTAGCGAGATACAGCGTTCTGTACTGCAATAAGTTGGTGAAAAACTGTGAGGTCATGCAAATATCGTTATTGTGAACGAAACAGTGTAATTGAGCGTAATTAGATACAAGTGCGAATGTTAGGTTAGGTTGAGATATCAACCGTCGTAAAACCGCATTAAACAATGTCACTTAGTGAGATGTATTGTCTTTCAACTTTACAAGTCGGGAACTACGATATCTAATAGGAAAGCGCATGAAACCGTCGTAATCTTGTAGAAAACATTGTAAAGCTGCGAGTAAAACGTTTTCTAACGATATAAGTGCGAAGGTTATATTAGGTTGACTTATGTTAGTTTAAGCTATGTAGCGTCGTGAGACCACCAAAAAGGACGTCATCTAGCGAGAAAGTGTTGTTTTATTGCATGTACGAAACTGCAATAGGTGAAATGTTGTGAAAGCACACAAAACGGCATGAACAAGCCAAATACTGCGTGTTCTACCGTTACAAGTGCGAAACTGCTATATTGTGATATTCTCGTTAACGCGCATGCAAGCATCGTGAAACCTTAAAGAACAATGTCATTTAGCGAGATACAGCGTTCTGTACTGCAATAAGTGGGTGAAAAACTGTGAGGTTATGCAAATATCGTAATTGTGAACGAAACAGTGTAATAGAGCGTTTTTAGATACAAGTGCGAATGTTCGGTCAGGTTAAGATATGAACCGTCGTAAAACCGCAATAAACAATGTCACTTAGTGAGATGCAGTGTTTTTCACCATTACAAGTCGGGAACTGCGATATCTAATGTGAAAGCGCTTGCAACCGTCGTTAGGTTAGGTTAGGTTAGGTTAGGTTAGGTTTCGTTAGGTTAGGTTAGGTTAGGTTAGATTAGGTTAGGTTGGGTTGAGTTGGGTTAGGTTAGGTTAGGTTAGGTTACGTTGGGTTAGGTTAGGTTAGGTTAGGTTAGGTTACGTTAGGTTAGGTTAGGTTACGTTAGGTTAGGTTAGGTTAGGTAAGGATAATTTGGTTAGGTTAGGTAAGGTTAGGTTAGGTTAGGTTAGGTTGGGGTGGGTGTTGTTGGGTTGGGTTGGGTTGGGTTAGGTTTGGTTAGGTTAGGTTAGGTTACGTTACGTTACGTTAGGTTAGGTTAGGTTAAGTTACGTTAGGTTATGTTAGGTTAGGTTACGTTACGTTAGGTTAGGTTAGATCAGGTAAGGTTAGGTTACGTTAGAATAGGTTAGGTTAGGTTAGGTTACGTTAGGTTAGGTTAGGTTAGGTTAGGTTAGGTTGTGTTAGGTTAGGTTAGGTTAGCTTAGGTTAGGTTAGGTTGGGTTTGGTTGGGTTAGGTTGGGTTAGGTTAGGTTAGGTTAGGTTAGGTTGGGTTAGGTTAGGTTAGGTTAGGTTGGGTTAGGTTAAAATATGAACCGTCGTAAAACCGCAATAAACAATGTCACTTAGTGAGATGCAGTGTTTTTCACCTTTACAAGTCGGGAACTGCGATATGTAATGTGAAAGCGCTTGAAACCGTCGTAGTGTTGTAGAAAGCAATGTAAAGTAGCGAGTAAAACGTTTTCTAACGATAGAAGTGCGAAGGTTATGTTAGGTTGAGTTATGTTAGTTTAAGCTAGGTAGCGTCGTGAAACCACCAAAAACGACGTCATCTAACGAGATAGTGTTGTTTTATTGCGAGTACGAAACTGCGATAGGTAAAATGTTGTGAAAGCACACAAAACGGCATGAACAAGCCAAATACTGCGTGTTGTACCGTTACAAGTGCGAAAGTGCTATGTTGTGACATTCTCGGTAAAGCGCATGCAAGTATCGTGAAACCTTAAAGAACGATGTCATTTAGCGAGATACAGCGTTCTGTACTGTAATAAGTTGGTGAGAAACTGTGAGGTCAAGCAAATATCGTAATTGTGAACGAAACAGTGTAATTGAGCGTCTTTAGATACAAGTGCGAATGTTAGGTTAGGTTGACATATGAACCGTCGTAAAACCGCATTAAACAATGTCACTTAGTGAGATATAGTGTTTTTCAACATTACAAGTCGGGAACTACGATATCTAATGTGAAAGCGCATGAAACCGTCGTAATCTTGTAGAAAACATTGTAGAGTGGCGAGTAAAACGTTTTCTAACGATAGAAGTGCGAAGGTTAGGTTAGGTTAGGTTAGTTTAAGCTAGGTAGCGTCGTGAAACTACCAAAAACGACGTCATCTAACGAGATAGTGTTGTTTTATAGCGAGTATTAAACTGCGATAGGTGAAATGTGAAAGCACACAAAACGGCATGAACAAGCCAAATACTGCGTGTTGTACCGTTACAAGTGCGAAACTGCTATATTGTGATATTCTCGTTAAAGCGCATGCAAGCATCGTGAAACCTTAAAGAACAATGTCATTTAGCGAGATACAGCGTTCTGTACTGCAATAAGTTGGTGAAAAACTGTGAGGTTATGCAAATATCGTAATTGTGAACAAAACAGTGTAATAGAGCGTTTTTAGATACAAGTGCGAATGTTAGGTTAGGTTAAGATATGAACCGTCGTAAAACCGCATTAAACAATGTCAATTACTGAGATGCAGTGTTTTTCACCATTAAAAGTGGGGAACTGCGATATTTAATGTGAAAGCGCTTGCAACCGTCGTTAGGTTACGTTAGGTTAGGTTAGGTTAGGTTTGGTTAGGTTAGGTTAGGTTAGGTTAGGTTAGATTAGGTTAGGTTGGGTTGAGTTGGGTTAGGTTAGGTTAGGTTAGATTAGGTTGGGTTAGGTTAGGTTAGGTTACGTTAGGTTAGGTTAGGTTACGTTAGGTTAGGTTAGGTTAGGTTACGTTAGGTTAGGTTAGGTTAAGTAAGGATAATTTGGTTAGGTTAGGTAAGGTTAGGTTAGGTTAGGTTAGGTTGGGTTGGGTGTTGTTGGGTTGGGTTGGGTTGGGTTAGGTTGGGTTAGGTTAGGTTAGGTTACGTTAGGTTAGGTTAGGTTAGGTTACGTTAGGTTATGTTAGGTTAGGTTAGGTTACGTTAGGTTAGGTTAGGTCAGGTAAGGTTAGGTTACGTTAGAATAGGTTAGGTTAGGTTACGTTAGGTTAGGTTAAGTTAGGTTAGGTTAGGTTTGGTTAGGTTAGGTTAGGTTAGCTTAGGTTAGGTTAGCTTAGGTTAGGTTATGTTGGGTTGGGTTGGGTTAGGTTAGGTTGGGTTGGGTTGGGTTAGGTAAGGTTAGGTTAGGTAAGGTTAGGTTAGGTTAGGTTAGGTTAAGGTATGAACCGTCGTAAAACCGCATTAAACAATGTCACTTAGTGAGATGCAGTGTTTTTCACCTTTACAAGTTGGGAACTGTGATATCTAATGTGAAAGCGCTTGAAACCGTCGTAATGTTGAAGAAAGCAATGTAAAGTAGCGAGTAAAACGTTTTCTCACGATAGAAGTGCGAAGGTCATGTTAGGTTGAGTTATGTTAGTTTAAGCTAGGTAGCGTCGTGAAACTACCAAAAACAACGTCATCTAACGAGATAGTGTTGTTTTATTGCGAGTACGAAACTGCGATAGGTGAAATGTTGTGAAAGCACACAAAACGGCATGAACAAGCCAAATACTGCGTGTTGTACCGTTACAAGTGCGAAACTGCTATGTTGTGATATTCTCGTTAAAGCGCATGCAAGCATCGTGAAACCTTAAAGAACGATGTCATTTAGCGAGATACAGCGTTCTGTACTGCAATAAGTTGGTGAAAAACTGTGAGGTTATGCAAATATCGTAATTGTGAACGAAACAGTGTAATAGAGCGTTTTTGAATACAAGTACGAATGTTAGGTTAGGTTAAGATATGAACCGTCGTAAAACCGCATTAAACAATGTCACTTAGTGAGATGCAGTGTTTTTCACCTATACAAGTTGGGAACTGCGATATCTAATGTGAAAGCGCTTGCAAACGTCGTTAGGTTAGGTTAGGTTAGGTTAGGTTAGGTTACGTTAGGTTAGGTTTGGATAGGTTAGGTTAGGTTAGGTTATGTTAGGTTAGGTTGGGTTAGGTTAGGTTAGGTTACGTTAGGTTAAGGTATGAACCGTCGTAAAACCGCAATAAACAATGTCACTTAGTGAGATGCAGTGTTTTTCACCTTTACAAGTCGGGAACTGCGATATCTAATGTGAAAGCGCTTGAAACCGTCGTAATGTTGTAGAAAGCAATGTAAAGTAGCGAGTAAAACGTTTTCTAACGATAGAAGTGCGAAGGTTATGTTAGGTTGAGTTATGTTAGTTTAAGCTAGGTAGCGTCGTGAAACCACCAAAAACGACGTCATCTAACGAGATAGTGTTGTTTTATTGCGAGTACGAAACTGCGATAGGTAAAATGTTGTGAAAGCACACAAAACGGCATGAACAAGCCAAATACTGCGTGTTGTACCGTTACAAGTGTGAAAGTGCTATGTTGTGACATTCTCGGTAAAGCGCATGCAAGTATCGTGAAACCTTAAAGAACGATGTCATTTAGCGAGATACAGCGTTCTGTACTGTAATAAGTCGGTGAGAAACTGTGAGGTCAAGCAAATATCGTAATTGTGAACGAAACAGTGTAATTGAGCGTCTTTAGATACAAGTGCGAATGTTAGGTTAGGTTGACATATCAACCGTCGTAAAACCGCATTTAACAATGTCACTTAGTGAGATGTAGTGTTTTTCAACATTACAAGTAGGGAACTACGATATCTAATGTGAAAGCGCATGAAACCGTCGTAATCTTGTAGAAAACATTGTAAAGTTGCCAGTAAAACGTTTTCTAACGATAGAAGTGCGAAGGTTAGGTTAGGTTAGGTTAGTTTAAGCTAGGTAGCGTCGTGAAACTACCAAAAACGACGTCATCTAACGAGATAGTGTTGTTTTATAGCGAGTATTAAACTGCGATAGGTGAAATGTTGTGAAAGCACACAAAACGGCATGAACAAGCCAAATACTGCGTGTTCTACCGTTACAAGTGCGAAACTGCTATATTGTGATATTCTCGTTAAAGCGCATGCAAGCATCGTGAAACCTTAAAGAACAATGTCATTTAGCGAGATACAGCGTTCTGTACTGCAATAAGTTGGTGAAAAACTGTGAGGTTATGCAAGTATCGTAATTGTGAACAAAACAGTGTAATAGAGCGTTTTTAGATATAAGTGCGAATGTTAGGTTAGGTTAATATATGAACCGTCGTAAAACCGCATTAAACAATGTCAATTACTGAGATGCAGTGTTTTTCACCATTAAAAGTGGGGAACTGCGATATTTAATGTGAAAGCGCTTGCAACCGTCGTTAGGTTAGGTTAGGTTAGGTTAGGTTAGGTTTGGTTAGGTTAGGTTAGGTTAGGTTAGATTAGGTTAGGTTGGGTTGAGTTAGGTTAGGTTGGGTTAGGTTAGGTTAGGTTGGGTTAGGTTAGGTTAGGTTAGGTTAGGTTACGTTAGGTTAGGTTAAGTTAGGTTAGGTTTGGTTAGCTTAGGTTAGGTCAGCTTAGGTTAGGTTAGGTTGGGTTGGGTTGGGTTAGGTTGGGTTAGGTTAGGTTAGGTTAGGTTAGGTTGGGTTAGGTTAGTTTAGGTTAGGTTAGGTTGGGTTGGGTTGGGTTAGGTTAGGTTAGGTTAGGTTAGGTAAGGTTAGGTTAGGTTAGGTTAGGTTACGTTAGGTTAAGGTATGAACCGTCGTAAAACCGCATTAAACAATGTCACTTAGTGAGATGCAGTGTTTTTCACCTTTACAAGTTGGGAACTGTGATATCTAATGTGAAAGCGCTTGAAACCGTCATAATGTTGTAGAAAGCAATGTAAAGTAGCGAGTAAAACGTTTTCTAACGATAGAAGTGCGAAGGTTATGTTAGGTTGAGTTATGTTAGTTTAAGCTAGGTAGCGTCGTGCAACTACCAAAAACAACGTCATCTAACGAGATAGTGTTGTTTTATTGCGAGTACGAAACTGCGATAGGTGAAATGTTGTGAAAGCACACAAAACGGCATGAACAAGCCAAATACTGCGTGTTGTACCGTTACAAGTGCGAAACTGCTATGTTGTGATATTCTCGTTAAAGCGCAAGCAAGCATCATTAAACCTTAAAGAACGATGTCATTTAGCGAGATACAGCGTTCTGTACTGCAATAAGTTGGTGAAAAACTGTGAGGTTATGCAAATATCCTAATTGTGAACGAGACAGTGTAATAGAGCGTTTTTTAATACAAGTGCGAATGTTAGGTTAGGTTAAGATATGAACCGTCGTAAAACCGCATTAAACAATGTCACTTAGTGAGATGCAGTGTTTTTCACCATTACAAGTCGGGAACTGCGATATCTTATGTGAAAGTGCTTGCAAACGTCGTTAGGTTAGGTTAGGTTAGGTTAGGTTAGGTTACGTTAGGTTAGGTTAGGTTAGGTTTGGTTAGGTTAGGTTAGGTTAGGTTAGGTTAGGTTAGGTTAGGGTAGGGTATGTTAGGTAAGGTTTGGTTAGGTTAGGTTAGGTTAGGTTGGTTTAGGTAAGGTTAGGTTAGGTTAAGATATGAACCGCGCTAAAACCGCATTAAACAATGTCACTTAGTGAGATGCTGTGTTTTTCACCATTACAAGTCGGGAACTGCGATATCTAATGTGAAAGCGCATGAAACCGTCGTAATCTTGTAAAAAACATTGTAAAGTAGCGAATAAAACGTTTTCTAACGATAGAAGTGCGAAGGTTCGGTTAGTTTGAGCTAGGTAGCGTCGTGAAACCACCAAAAACGATGTCATCTAACGAGGTAGTGTTGTTTTATTGCGAGTACGAAACTGCGATAGGTGAAATATTGGGAAAGCACACAAAATGGCATGAACTAGCCAGATACTGCGTCTTGTGCCGTTACAAGTGCGAAACTGCTTTATTGTGATATTCTCGTTAAAGCGCATGCAAGTATCGTGAAACCTTAAAGAACGATGTCATTTAGCGAGATACAGCGTTCTGTACTGTAATAAGTTGGTGAGAAACTGTGAGGTCAAGCAAATATCGTAATTGTGAACGAAACAGTGTAATTGAGCGTATTTAGATACAAGTGCGATTGTTAGGTTAGGTTGAGATATCAACCGTCGTAAAACCGCATTAAACAATGTCACTTAGTGAGATGTAGTGTTTTTCAACATTACAAGTCGGGAGCTACGATATCTAATGTGAAAGCGCATGAAACCGTCGTAATCTTGTAGAAAACATTGTAAAGTTGCGAGTAAAACGTTTTCTAACGATAGAAGTTCGAAGGTTAGCTTGAGTTATGTTAGTTTAAGCTATATAGCGTCGTGAGACCACCAAAAAGGACGTCATCTAACGAGACAGTGTTGTTTTATTGCATGTACGAAACTGCAATAGGTGAAATGTTGTGAATGTACACAAAACGGCTTGAACAAGCCAGATACTGCGTGTTGTACCGTTACAAGTGCGAAACTGCTATAATGTGATATTCTCGTTAAAGCGCATGCAAGCATCGTGAAACCTTAAAGAACGATGTCATTTAGCGAGATACAGCGTTCTGTACTGCAATAAGTTGGTGAAAAACTGTGAGGTTATGCAAATATCGTAATTGTGAACGTTAACAGTGTAATAGAGCGTTTTTCAATACAAGTACCAATGTTAGGTTAGGTTAAGATATGAACCGTCGTAAAACCGCATTAAACAATGTCACTTAGTGAGATGCAGTGTTTTTCACCATTACAAGTCGGGAACTGCGATATCTAATGTGAAAGCAATTGCAAACGTCGTTAGGTTAGGTTAGGTTAGGTTAGGTTAGGTTAGGTTACGTTAGGTTAGGTTTGGTTAGGTTAGGTTAGGTTAGGTTGGGTTAGGTTAGGTTAGGTTAGGTTAGGTTAAGATATGAACCGCGCTAAAACCGCATTAAACAATGTCACTTAGTGAGATGCAGTGTTTTTCACCTTTACAAGTTGGGAACTGCGATATCTAATGTGAAAGCGCTTGAAACCGTCGTAATGTTGTAGAAAGCAATGTAAAGTAGCGAGTAAAACGTTTTCTAACGATAGAAGTGCGAAGGTTATGTTAGGTTGAGTTATGTTAGTTTAAGCTAGGTAGCGTCGTGAAACCACCAAAAACGACGTCATCTAACGAGATAGTGTTGTTTTATTGCGAGTACGAAACTGCGATAGGTAAAATGTTGTGAAAGCACACAAAATGGCATGAACAAGCCAAATACTGCGTGTTGTACCGTTACAAGTGCGAAACTGCTATGTTGTGACATTCTCGGTAAAGCGCATGCAAGTATCGTGAAACCTTAAAGAACGATGTCGTTTAGCGAGATACAGCGTTCTGTATTGTAATAAGTTGGTGAGAAACTGTGAGGTCTAGCGATATCGTAATTGTGAACGAAACAGTGTAATTGAGCGTCTTTAGATACAAGTGCGAATGTTAGGTTAGGTTGACATATCAACCGTCGTAAAACCGCATTAAACAATGTCATTTAGTGAGATGTAGTGTTTTTCAACATTACAAGTCGGGAACTACGATATCTAATGTGAAAGCGCATGAAACCGTCGTAATCTTGTAGAAAACATTGTAAAGTGGCGAGTAAAACGTTTTCTAACGATAGAAGTGCGAAGGTCAGGTTAGGTTAGGTTAGGTTAGTTTAAGCTAGGTAGCGTCGTGAAACTACCAAAAACGACGTCATCTAACGAGATAGTGTTGTTTTATAGCGAGTATTAAACTGCGATAGGTGAAATGTTGTGAAAGCACACAAAACGGCATGAACAAGCCAAATACTGCGTGTTCTACCGTTACAAGTGCGAAACTGCTATATTGTGTTATTCTCGTTAAAGCGCATGCAAGCATCGTGAAACCTTAAAGAACAATGTCATTTAGCGAGATACAGCGTTCTGTACTGCAATAAGTTGGTGAAAAACTGTGAGGTTATGCAAGTATCGTAATTGTGAACAAAACAGTGTAATAGAGCGTTTTTAGATACAAGTGCGAATGTTAGGTTAGGTTAAGATATGAACCGTCGTAAAACCGCATTAAACAATGTCAATTACTGAGATGCAGTGTTTTTCACCATTAAAAGTGGGGAACTGCGATATTTAATGTGAAAGCGCTTGCAACCGTCGTTAGGTTAGGTTAGGTTAGGTTAGGTTAGGTTTGGTTAGGTTAGGTTAGGTTAGGTTAGGTTAGATTAGGTTAGGTTGGGTTGAGTTGGGTTAGGTTAGGTTAGGTTAGGTTAGGTTAGGTTAGGTTAGGTTAGGTTACGTTAGGTTAGGTTAAGTTAGGTTAGGTTAGGTTTGGTTAGCTTAGGTTAGGTTAGCTTAGGTTAGGTTAGGTTGGGTTGGGTTGGGTTAGGTTGGGTTAGGTTAGGTTAGGTTAGGTTGGGTTAGGTTAGTTTAGGTTAGGTTAGGTTAGGTTAGGTTGGGTTGGGTTGGGTTAGGTTAGGTTAGGTTAGGTTAGGTTAGGTAAGGTTAGGTTAGGTTAGGTTAGGTTACGTTAGGTTAAGGTATGAACCGTCGTAAAACCGCATTAAACAATGTCACTTAGTGAGATGCAGTGTTTTTCACCTTTACAAGTTGGGAACTGTGATATCTAATGTGAAAGCGCTTGAAACCGTCATAATGTTTTAGAAAGCAATGTAAAGTAGCGAGTAAAACGTTTTCTAACGATAGAAGTGCGAAGGTTATGTTAGGTTGAGTTATGTTAGTTTAAGCTAGGTAGCGTCGTGCAACTACCAAAAACAACGTCATCTAACGAGATAGTGTTGTTTTATTGCGAGTACGAAACTGCGATAGGTGAAATGTTGTGAAAGCACACAAAACGGCATGAACAAGCCAAATACTGCGTGTTGTACCGTTACAAGTGCGAAACTGCTATGTTGTGATATTCTCGTTAAAGCGCATGCAAGCATCATTAAACCTTAAAGAACGATGTCATTTAGCGAGATACAGCGTTCTGTACTGCAATAAGTTGGTGAAAAACTGTGAGGTTATGCAAATATCCTAATTGTGAACGAAACAGTGTAATAGAGCGTTTTTTAATACAAGTGCGAATGTTAGGTTAGGTTAAGATATGAACCGTCGTAAAACCGCATTAAACAATGTCACTTAGTGAGATGCAGTGTTTTTCACCATTACAAGTCGGGAACTGCGATATCTAATGTGAAAGCGCTTGCAAACGTCGTTAGTTTAGGTTAGGTTAGGTTAGGTTAGGTTACGTTAGGTTAGGTTAGGTTAGGTTTGGTTAGGTTAGGTTAGGGTATGTTAGGTAAGGTTTGGTTAGGTTAGGTAAGGTTAGGTTGGTTTAGGTAAGGTAAGGTTAGGTTAAGATATGAACCGCGCTAAAACCGCATTAAACAATGTCACTTAGTGAGATGCTGTGTTTTTCACCATTACAAGTCGGGAACTGCGATATCTAATGTGAAAGCGCATGAAACCGTCGTAGTCTTGTAGAAAACATTGTAAAGTAGGAAGAGGCACTAATTGATGTAAAAAGCCGCATAATAGAAAATATTGAAAATAAAATGTTCACGTTAGGTGTCTTCCTTGACTTGCGTAAAGCGTTCGATTCTGTTGACCATAATATCTTACTGTTGAAATTAAGCCGCTATGGAATTCGTGGAATAGTCTCTGATTTATTTAAAAGCTATTTATCATCCAGACAACAATTTGTTAGCATAGACAGTAAAAAGTCAGACTATTTAAGCGTAAAGAAAGGAGTTCCGCAGGGGTCCATTTTAGGCCCCGTGCTTTTCCTTTTATATATAAATGATATTACAGAGGTTCAGTATACACCCGAAATTAAATTGTTCGCTGACGACACAAGTATATTTTTCACAGGCTCCACCATTCAGGAAGTAGAAGCTTCGACAAATGTATATCTCTCGAAACTTTCAGGCTGGCTAACAAAAAACAAACTAAAATTAAACACACAAAAAACAAAATTTATTATGTTCAGGCCCATTAACAAGCACATCAGTGATAATATAGTAATCTTGTTTGACAATCAGCGACTCGAACAAGTCAGCACACAAAAATTCCTTGGAGTCTGGTTTCATGAGCACTTAACATGGACACCGCACGTAAATAGTCTCTTGGTAGATCTAGCTCGTTCTGTAGGGTGCTTGAGTAAAATTGCTTTCCTCCTCCCTTCATGGTTATGTAAATCATTATATTATAGCATGTTTTACTCCAAGCTTCTATACGGAATGCTTGTATGGGGAACAACAACTAAGACCAATTACGATCGAATATTAATCTTGCAAAAGCGCGCGCTCCGTGTAATAGAAAAATATAAAGGTCACCCCAAGGACTTAGACACTCAGCCGCTTTTTCTTAAACATGGAATTCTATCTGCTAGGAAAGTATATAATCTTAAACTGATGCAACACATCCACAAACATAAACTACAGGATTCCTTTCCACGCACTGTATCAACAACATATGGCTTCAGAAATTCTACCCGCAAAACTAAGAAAACACGCACGAACTATGGCAAGCAGGCTATTGATTATAAGATCATACAATTGCTAAACCTTCACGAATCGAATATAGACTTTACTCTGAAAACTAAACCATTTAAATGTCATCATAAATCCTTTCTTCTTTTGACTAAAGACATAGTAGATCCATAGGCTTTTATATTTAGGAATACTTGTATACTGAGTTGATTTTTTTCTTACTGTGAACAATGATACTTAAACAGAATCGTTTGATACCAAAATTGTTTCCTGTTTATGTAAAACATATTCTGAATGTATATCATGTAGAAATAAGCTATGTAACTAAATAAGATATGTATAATGTCACTTATTTGTATATGTATGTTACTGATGTGTGAATATGTGTAATATGGCACTGATGCAGACTGTATCAGGAGGTCAAGACCTCGTCAGGCTATTTAGCCTTTAGTCTTTGCCTCCCGCAGGGAAGTTTTTTGTATTTTTTTTCCTGCAAATAAACTTTGAAACTTTGAAACTTTGAAACTTTGAAATAAAACGTTTTCTAACGATAGAAGTGCGAAGGTTCGGTTAGTTTGAGCTAGGTAGCGTCGTGAAACCACCAAAAACGATGTCATCTAACGAGATAGTGTTGTTTTATTGCGAGTACGAAACTGCGATAGGTGAAATATTGGGAAAGCACACAAAATGGCATGAACTAGCCAGATACTGCGTCTTGTGCCGTTACAAGTGCGAAACTGCTTTATTGTGATATTCTCGTTAAAGTGCATGCAAGTATCGTGAAACCTTAAAGAACGATGTCATTTAGCGAGATACAGCGTTCTGTACTGTAATAAGTTGGTGAGAAACTGTGAGGTCAAGCAAATATCGTAATTGTGAACGAAACAGTGTAATTGAGCGTATTTAGATACAAGTGCGAATGTTAGGTTAGGTTGAGATATCAACCGTCGTAAAACCGCATTAATCAATGTCACTTAGTGAGATGTAGTGTTTTTCAACATTACAAGTCGGGAACTACGATATCTAATGTGAAAGCGCATGAAACCGTCGTAATCTTGTAGAAAACATTGTAAAGTTGCGAGTAAAACGTTTTCTAACGATAGAAGTGCGAAGGTTAGCTTGAGTTATGTTAGTTTAAGCTATATAGCGTCGTGAGACCACCAAAAAGGACGTCATCTAATGAGACAGTGTTGTTTTATTGCATGTACGAAACTGCAATAGGTGAAATGTTGTGAATGTACACAAAACGGCTTGAACAAGCCAGATACTGCGTGTTGTACCGTTACAAGTGCGAAACTGCTATAATGTGATATTCTCGTTAAAGCGCATGCAAGCATCGTGAAACCTTAAAGAACGATGTCATTTAGCGAGATACAGCGTTCTGTACTGCAATAAGTTGGTGAAAAACTGCGAGGTTATGCAAATATTGTAATTGTGAACGAAACAGTGTAATAGAGCGTTTTTCAATACAAGTACCAATGTTAGGTTAGGTTAAGATATGAACCGTCGTAAAACCGCATTAAACAATGTCACTTAGTGAGATGCAGTGTTTTTCACCATTACAAGTCGGGAACTGCGATATCTAATGTGAAAGCGCTTGCAAACGTCGTTAGGTTAGGTTAGGTTAAGTTAGGTTAGGTTAGGTTAGGTTACGTTAGGTTAGAATTGGTTAGGTTAGGTTAGGTTAGGTTGGGTTAGGTTAGGTTAGGTCAGGTTTGGTTAAGATATGAACCGCGCTAAAACCGCATTAAACAATGTCACTTAGTGAGATGCAGTGTTTTTCACCTTTACAAGTTGGGAACTGCGATATCTAATGTGAAAGCGATTGAAACCGTCGTAGTGTTGTAGAAAGCAATGTAAAGTAGCGAGTAAAACGTTTTCTAACGATAGAAGTGCGAAGGTTATGTTAGGTTGAGTTATGTTAGTTTAAGCTAGGTAGCGTCGTGAAACCACCAAAAACGACGTCATCTAACGAGATAGTGTTGTTTTATAGCGAGTATTAAACTGCGATAGGTGAAATGTTGTGAAAGCACACAAAACGGCATGAACAAGCCAAATACTGCGTGTTCTACCGTTACAAGTGCGAAACTGCTATATTGTGATATTCTCGTTAAAGCGCATGCAACCATCGTGAAACCTTAAAGAACAATGTCATTTAGCGAGATACAGCGTTCTGTACTGCAATAAGTTGGTGAAAAACTGAGGTTATGCAAGTATCGTAATTGTGAACAAAACAGTGTAATAGAGCGTTTTTAGATACAAGTGCGAATGTTAGGTTAGGTTAAGATATGAACCGTCGTAAAACCGCATTAAACAATGTCAATTACTGAGATGCAGTGTTTTTCACCATTAAAAGTGGGGAACTGCGATATTTAATGTGAAAGCGCTTGCAACCGTCGTTAGGTTAGGTTAGGTTAGGTTAGGTTAGGTTAGGTTAGGTTTGGTTAGGTTAGGTTAGGTTAGGTTAGATTAGGTTAGGTTGGGTTGAGTTGGGTTAGGTTAGGTTAGGTTAGGTTGGGTTAGGTTAGGTTACGTTAGGTTAGGTTAGGTTAGGTTACGTTAGGTTAGGTTAGGTTAGGTAAGGATAATTTGGTTAGGTTAGGTAAGGTTGGGTTAGGTTAGGTTAGGTTGGGTTGGGTGTTGTTGGGTTGGGTTGGGTTGGGTTAGGTTGGGTTAGGTTAGGTTAGGTTACGTTAGGTTAGGTTAGGTTAGGTTACGTTAGGTTATGTTAGGTTAGGTTAGGTTACGTTAGGTTAGGTTAGGTCAGGTAAGGTTAGGTTACGTTAGAATAGGTTAGGTTAGGTTACGTTAGGTTAGGTTAAGTTAGGTTAGGTTAGGTTTGGTTAGGTTAGGTTAGGTTAGCTTAGGTTAGGTTAGGTTGGGTTGGGTTAGGTTGGGTTGGGTTGGGTTAGGTTAGGTTAGGTAAGGTTAGGTTAGGTTAGGTTAGGTTAAGGTATGAACCGTCGTAAAACCGCATTAAACAATGTCACTTAGTGAGATGCAGTGTTTTTCACCTTTACAAGTTGGGAACTGTGATATCTAATGTGAAAGCGCTTGAAACCGTCGTAATGTTGTAGAAAGCAATGTAAAGTAGCGAGTAAAACGTTTTCTCACGATAGAAGTGCGAAGGTCATGTTATGTTGAGTTATGTTAGTTTAAGCTAGGTAGCGTCGTGAAACTACCAAAAACAACGTCATCTAACGAGATAGTGTTGTTTTATTGCGAGTACGAAACTGCGATAGGTGAAATGTTGTGAAAGCACACAAAACGGCATGAACAAGCCAAATACTGCGCGTTGTACCGTTACAAGTGCGAAACTGCTATGTTGTGATATTCTCGTTAAAGCGCATGCAAGCATCGTGAAACCTTAAAGAACGATGTCATTTAGCGAGATACAGCGTTCTGTACTGCAATAAGTTGGTGAAAAACTGTGAGGTTATGCAAATATCCTAATTGTGAACGCAACAGTGTAATAGAGCGTTTTTTAATACAAGTGCGAATGTTAGGTTAGGTTAAGATATGAACCGTCGTAAAACCGCATTAAACAATGTCACTTAGTGAGATGCAGTGTTTTTCACCTTTACAAGTTGGGAACTGTGATATCTAATGTGAAAGCGCTTGAAACCGTCGTAATGTTGTAGAAAGCAATGTAAAGTAGCGAGTAAAACGTTTTCTAACGATAGAAGTGCGAAGGTCATGTTAGGTTGAGTTATGTTAGTTTAAGCTAGGTAGCGTCGTGAAACTACCAAAAACAACGTCATCTAACGAGATAGTGTTGTTTTATTGCGACTACGAAACTGCGATAGGTGAAATGTTGTGAAAGCACACAAAACGGCATGAACAAGCCAAATACTGCGTGTTGTACCGTTACAAGTGCGAAACTGCTATGTTGTGATATTCTCGTTAAAGCGCATGAAAGCATCGTGAAACCTTAAAGAACGATGTCATTTAGCGAGATACAGCGTTCTGTACTGCAATAAGTTGGTGAAAAACTGTGAGGTTATGCAAATATCCTAATTGTGAACGAAACAGTGTAATAGAGCGTTTTTTAATACAAGTGCGAATGTTAGGTTAGGTTAAGATATGAACCGTCGTAAAACCGCATTAATCAATGTCACTTAGTGAGATGCAGTGTTTTTCACCATTACAAGTCGGGAACTGCGATATCTAATGTGAAAGCGCTTGCAAACGTCGTTAGGTTAGGTTAGGTTAGGTTAGGTTAGGTTACGTTAGGTTAGGTTAGGTTAGGTCAGGTTAGGTTAGGTTTGGTTAGGTTAGGTTAGGTTAGGGTATGTTAGGTAAGGTTTGGTTAGGTTAGGTTAGGTTAGGTTGGTTTAGGTAAGGTTAGGTTAGGTTAAGATATGAACCGCGCTAAAACCGCATTAAACAATGTCACTTAGTGAGATGCTGTGTTTTTCACCATTACAAGTCAGGAACTGCGATATCTAATGTGAAAGCGCATGAAACCGTCGTAATCTTGTAGAAAACATTGTAAAGTAGCGAATAAAACGTTTTCTAACGATAGAAGTGCGAAGGTTCAGTTAGTTTGAGTTATGTTAGTTTAAGCTAGGTAGCGTCGTGAAACCACCAAAAACGACGTCATCTAACGAGATAGTGTTGTTTTAATGCGAGTACGAAACTGCGATAGGTAAAATGTTGTGAAAGCACACAAAACGGCATGAACAAGCCAAATACTGCGTGTTGTACCGTTACAAGTGCGAAACTGCTATGTTGTGACATTCTCGGTAAAGCGCATGCAAGTATCGTGAAACCTTAAAGAACAATGTCGTTTAGCGAGATACAGCGTTCTGTACTGCAATAAGTTGGTGAAAAACTGTGAGGTTATGCAAATATCGTAATTGTGAACGAAACAGTGTAATTGAGCGTCTTTAGATACAAGTGCGAATGTTAGGTTAGGTTGACATATCAACCGTCGTAAAACCGCATTAAACAATGTCACTTAGTGAGATGTAGTGTTTTTCAACATTACAAGTCGGGAACTACGATATCTAATGTGAAAGCGCATGAAACCGTCGTAATCTTGTAGAAAACATTGTAAAGTTGCGAGTAAAACGTTTTCTAACGATAGAAGTGCGAAGGTTAGGTTAGGTTAGGTTAGTTTAAGCTAGGTAGCGTCGTGAAACTACCAAAAACGACGTCATCTAACGAGATAGTTTTGTTTTATTGCGAGTATTAAACTGCGATAGGTGAAATGTGAATGCACACAAAACTGCATGAACAAGCCAAATACTGCGTGTTCTACCGTTACAAGTGCGAAACTGCTATATTGTGATATTCTCGTTAAAGCGCATGCAAGCATCGTGAAACCTTAAAGAACAATGTCATTTAGCGAGATACAGCGTTCTGTACTGCAATAAGTTGGTGAAAAACTGTGAGGTTATGCAAATATCGTAATTGTGAACGAAACAGTGTAATAGAGCGTTTTTCAATACAAGTACGAATGTTAGGTTAGGTTAAGATATGAACCGTCGTAAAACCGCATTAAACAATGTCACTTAGTGAGATGCAGTGTTTTTCACCATTACAAGTTGGGAACTGCGATATCTAATGTGAAAGCGCTTGCAAACGTCGTTAGGTTAGGTTAGGTTAGGTTAGGTTAGGTTACGTTAGGTTAGGTTTGGTTAGGTTAGGTTAGGTTAGGTTAGGTTAGGTTATGTTAGGTTAGGTTGGGTTAGGTTAGGTTAGGTTACGTTAGGTTAAGGTATGAACCGTCGTAAAACCGCAATAAATAATGTCACTTAGTGAGATGCAGTGTTTTTCACCTTTACAAGTCGGGAACTGCGATATCTAATGTGAAAGCGCTTGAAACCGTCGTAATGTTGTAGAAAGCAATGTAAAGTAGCGAGTGAAACGTTTTCTAACGATAGAAGTGCGAAGGTTATATTAGGTTGAGTTATGTTAGTTTAAGCTAGGTAGCGTCGTGAAACCACCAAAAACGACGTCATCTAACGAGATAGTGTTGTTTTATTGCGAGTACGAAACTGCGATAGGTAAAATGTTGTGAAAGCACACAAAACGGCATGAACAAGCCAAATACTGCGTGTTGTACCGTTACAAGTGCGAAAGTGCTATGTTGTGAAATTCTCGGTAAAGCGCATGCAAGCATCGTGAAATCTTAAAGAACGATGTCATTTAGCGAGATACAGCGTTCTGTACTGCAATAAGTTGGTGAAAAACTGTGAGGTTATGCAAATATCCTAATGGTGAACGAAACAGTGTAATAGAGCGAATACAAGTGCGAATGTTAGGTTAGGTTAAGATATGAACCGTCGTAAAACCGCATTAAACAATGTCACTTAGTGAGATGCAGTGTTTTTCACCATTACAAGTCGGCAACTGCGATATCTAATGTGAAAGCGCTTGCAAACGTCGTTAGGTTAGGTTAGGTTAGGTTAGGTTAGGTTAGGTTAGGTTAGGTTAGGTTAGGTTAGGTTTGGTTAGGTTAGGTTAGGTTAGGTTAGGTTAGGGTATGTTAGGTAAGGTTTGGTTAGGTTAGGTTAGGTTAGGTTGGTTTAGGTAAGGTTAGGTTAGGTTAAGATATGAACCGCGCTAAAACCGCATTAAACAATGTCACTTAGTGAGATGCTGTGTTTTTCACCATTACAAGTCGGGAACTGCGATATCTAATGTGAAAGCGCATGAAACCGTCGTAATCTTGTAGAAAACATTGTAAAGTAGCGAATAAAACGTTTTCTAACGATAGAAGTGCGAAGGTTCGGTTAGTTTGAGCTAGGTAGCGTCGTGAAACCACCAAAAACGATGTCATCTAACGAGATAGTGTTGTTTTATTGCGAGTACGAAACTGCGATAGGTGAAATATTGGGAAAGCACACAAAATGGCATGAACTAGCCAGATACTGCGTCTTGTGCCGTTACAAGTGCGAAACTGCTTTATTCTGATATTCTCGTTAAAGCGCATGCAAGTATCGTGAAACCTTAAAGAACGATGTCATTTAGCGAGATACAGCGTTCTGTACTGTAATAGGTTGGTGAGAAACTGTGAGGTCAAGCAAATATCGTAATTGTGAACGAAACAGTGTAATTGAGCGTATTTAGATACAAGTGCGAATGTTAGGTTAGGTTGAGATATCAACCGTCGTAAAACCGCATTAAACAATGTCACTTAGTGAGATGTAGTGTTTTTCAACATTACAAGTCGGAAACTACGATATCTAATATGAAAGCGCATGAAACCGTCGTAATCTTGTAGAAAACATTGTAAAGTTGCGAGTAAAACGTTTTCTAACGATAGAAGTGCGAAGGTTAGCTTGAGTTATGTTAGTTTAAGCTATGTAGCGTCGTGAAACTACCAAAAACGACGTCATCCAACGAGATAGTGTTGTTTTATTGCGAGTATTAAACTGCGATAGGTGAAATGTTGTGAATGCACACAAAACGGCATGAACAAGCCAAATACTGCGTGTTCTACCGTTACAAGTGCGAAACTGCTATATTGTGATATTCTCGTTAAAGCGCATGCAAGCATCGTGAAACCTTAAAGAACAATGTCATTTAGCGAGATACAGCGTTCTGTACTGCAATATGTTGGTGAAAAACTGTGAGGTTATGCAAATATCGTAATTGTGAACGAAACAGTGTAATAGAGCGTTTTTCAATACAAGTACGAATGTTAGGTTAGGTTAAGATATGAACCGTCGTAAAACCGCATCAAACAATGTCACTTAGTGAGATGCAGTGTTTTTCACCATTACAAGTTGGGAACTGCGATATCTAATGTGAAAGCGCTTGCAAACGTCGTTAGGTTAGGTTAGGTTAGGTTACGTTAGGTTAGGTTTGGTTAGGTTAGGTTAGGTTAGGTTAGGTTACGTTAGGTTAGGTTGGGTTAGGTTAGGTTAGGTTACGTTAGGTTAAGGTATGAACCGTCGTAAAACCGCAATAAACAATGTCACTTAGTGAGATGCAGTGTTTTTCACCTTTACAAGTTGGGAACTGCGATATCTAATGTGAAAGCGCTTGAAACCGTCGTAAAGTTGTAGAAAGCAATGTAAAGTAGCGAGTAAAACGTTTTCTAACGATAGAAGTGCGAAGGTTATGTTAGGTTGAGTTATGTTAGTTTAAGCTAGGTAGTGTCGTGAAACCACCAAAAACGACGTCATCTAACGAGATAGTGTTGTTTTATTGCGAGTACGAAACTGCGATAGGTAAAATGTTGTGAAAGCACACAAAACGGCATGAACAAGCCAAATACTGCGTGTTGTACCGTTACAAGTGCGAAACTGCTATGTTGTGACATTCTCGGTAAAGCGCATGCAAGTATCGTGAAACCTTAAAGAACGATGTCATTTAGCGAGATACAGCGTTCTGTACTGTAATAAGTTGGTGAGAAACTGTGAGGTCAAGCAAATATCGTAATTGTGAACGAAACAGTGTAATTGAGCGTCTTTAGATACAAGTGCGAATGTTAGGTTAGGTTGACATATCAACCGTCGTAAAACCGCATTAAACAATGTCACTTAGTGAGATGTAGTGTTTTTCAACATTACAAGTCGGGAACTACGATATCTAATGTGAAAGCGCATGAAACCGTCGTAATCTTGTAGAAAACATTGTAAAGTGGCGAGTAAAACGTTTTCTAACGATAGAAGTGCGAAGGTTAGGTTAGGTTAGGTTAGTTTAAGCTAGGTAGCGTCGTGAAACTACCAAAAACGACGTCATCTAACGAGATAGTGTTGTTTTATAGCGAGTATTAAACTGCGATAGGTGAAATGTTGTGAAAGCACACAAAACGGCATGAACAAGCCAAATACTGCGTGTTCTACCGTTACAAGTGCGAAACTGCTATATTGTGATATTCTCGTTAAAGCGCATGCAAGCATCGTGAAACCTTAAAGAACAATGTCATTTAGCGAGATACAGCGTTCTGTACTGCAATAAGTTGGTGAAAAACTGTGAGGTTATGCAAATATCGTAATTGTGAACGAAACAGTGTAATAGAGCGTTTTTCAATACAAGTGCGAATCTTAAGTTAGGTTAAGATATGAACCGTCGTAAAACCGCATTAAACAATGTCACTTAGTGAGATGCAGTGTTTTTCACCATTACAAGTCGGGAACTGCGATATCTAATGGGAAAGCGCTTGCAAACGTCGTTAGGTTAGGTTAGGTTAGGTTAGGTTACGTTAGGTTAGGTTAGGTTAGGTTTGGTTAGGTTAGGTTAGGTTAGGTTAGGTTATGTTAGGTAAGGTTTGGTTAGGTTAGGTTAGGTTAGGTTAGGTTAAGATATGAACCGTGCTAAAACCGCATTAAACAATGTCACTTAGTGAGATGCTGTGTTTTTCACCATTACAAGTCGGGAACTGCGATATCTAATGTGAAAGCGCATGAAACCGTCGTAATCTTGTAGAAAACATTGTAAAGCAGCGAATAAAACGTTTTCTAACGATAGAAGTGCGAAGGTTAGGTTAGTTTAAGCTAGGTAGCGTCGTGAAACTACCAAAAACGACGTCATCTAACGAGATAGTGTTGTTTTATTGCGAGTACGAAACTGCGATAGGTGAAATGTTGTGAAAGCACACAAAACGGCATGAACAAGCCAAATACTGCGTGTTGTACCGTTACAAGTGCGAAACTGCTATGTTGTGATATTCTCGTTAAAGCGCATGCAAGCATCGTGAAACCTTAAAGAATGATGTCATTTAGCGAGAGAGCGCGTTCTGTACTGTAATAAGTTGGTGAAAAACTGTGAGGTCATGCAAATATCGTAATTGTGAACGAAACAGTGTAATAGAGCGTTTTTTTGAGATACAAGCGCGAATGTTGGGTTAGGTTAAGATATGAACCGTCGTAAAACCGCATTAAACAATGTCACTTTGTGAGATGCAGTGTTTTTCACCATTACAAGTCGGGAACATCGATATCTGATGTGAAAGCGCATGAAACCGTCGAAATGTTGTAGAGAGCATTGTAAAGTAGCGAGTAAAACGTTTTCTAACGATAGAAGTGCGAAGGTTATGTTAGGTTGAATTATGTTAGTTTAAGCTAGGTAGCGTCGTGAAACCACCAAAAAGGACGTCATCTTACGAGATATAATTGTTTTATTTCATGTACGAAACTGCAATAGGTGAAATGTTGTGAAAGCACACAAAACGGCATGAACAAGCCAAATACTGCGTGTTCTACCGTTACAAGTGCGAAACTGCTATGTTGTGATATTCTCGTTAAAGCTCATGCAAGCATCGTGAAACCTTAAAGCATGATGTCATTTAGCGAGAGACAGCGTTCTGTACTGTAATAAGTTGGTGAAAAACTGTGAGGTCATGCAAATATCGTAATTGTGAACGAAACAGTGTAATAGAGCGTTTTGAGATACAAGCGCGAACGTTAGGTTAGGTTAAGATATGAACCGTCGTAAAACCGCATGAAACAATGTCACTAAGTGAGATGCAGTGTTTTTCACCATTACAAGTCGGGAACTGCGATATCTATTGTGAAAGCGCATGAAACTGTCGTAATGTTGTAGAGAGCATTGTAAAGTAGCGAGTAAAACGTTTTCTAACGATAGAAGTGCGAAGGTTATATTAGGTTGACTTATGTTAGTTTAGGCTATGTAGCGTCGTGAGACCACCAAAAAGGACGTCATCTAACGAGAAAGTGTTGTTTTATTGCATGTACGAAACTGCAATAGGTGAAATGTTGTGAAAGTACACAAAACGGCATGAACAAGCCAAATACTGCGTGTTGTACCGTTACAAGTGCGAAACTGCTATGTTGTGATATTCTCGTTAAAGCGCATGCAAGCATCGTGAAACCTTAAAGAATCATGTCATTTAGCGAGAGACAGCGTTCTGTACTGTAATAAGTTGGTGAAAAACTGTGAGGTCATGCAAATATCGTAATTGTGAACGAAACAGTGTAATAGAGCGTTTTGAGATACAAGCGCGAACGTTAGGTTAGGTTAAGATATGAACCGTCGTAAAACCGCATGAAACAATGTCACTAAGTGAGATGCAGTGTTTTTCACCATTACAAGTCGGGAACTACGATATCTAATGTGAAAGCGCATGAAACCGTCGTAATCTTGTAGAAAACATTGTAAAGTGGCGAGTAAAACGTTTTCTAACGATAGAAGTGCGAAGGTTAGGTTAGGTTAGGTTAGTTTAAGCTAGGTAGCGTCGTGAAACTACCAAAAACGACGTCATCTAACGAGATAGTGTTGTTTTATAGCGAGTATTAAACTGCGATAGGTGAAATGTTGTGAAAGCACACAAAACGGCATGAACAAGCCAAATACTGCGTGTTCTACCGTTACAAGTGCGAAACTGCTATATTGTGATATTCTCGTTAAAGCGCATGCAAGCATCGTGAAACCTTAAAGAACAATGTCATTTAGCGAGATACAGCGTTCTGTACTGCAATAAGTTGGTGAAAAACTGTGAGGTTATGCAAATATCGTAATTGTGAACGAAACAGTGTAATAGAGCGTTTTTCAATACAAGTGCGAATCTTAAGTTAGGTTAAGATATGAACCGTCGTAAAACCGCATTAAACAATGTCACTTAGTGAGATGCAGTGTTTTTCACCATTACAAGTCGGGAACTGCGATATCTAATGGGAAAGCGCTTGCAAACGTCGTTAGGTTAGGTTAGGTTAGGTTAGGTTACGTTAGGTTAGGTTAGGTTAGGTTTGGTTAGGTTAGGTTAGGTTAGGTTAGGTTATGTTAGGTAAGGTTTGGTTAGGTTAGGTTAGGTTAGGTTAGGTTAAGATATGAACCGTGCTAAAACCGCATTAAACAATGTCACTTAGTGAGATGCTGTGTTTTTCACCATTACAAGTCGGGAACTGCGATATCTAATGTGAAAGCGCATGAAACCGTCGTAATCTTGTAGAAAACATTGTAAAGCAGCGAATAAAACGTTTTCTAACGATAGAAGTGCGAAGGTTAGGTTAGTTTAAGCTAGGTAGCGTCGTGAAACTACCAAAAACGACGTCATCTAACGAGATAGTGTTGTTTTATTGCGAGTACGAAACTGCGATAGGTGAAATGTTGTGAAAGCACACAAAACGGCATGAACAAGCCAAATACTGCGTGTTGTACCGTTACAAGTGCGAAACTGCTATGTTGTGATATTCTCGTTAAAGCGCATGCAAGCATCGTGAAACCTTAAAGAATGATGTCATTTAGCGAGAGACCGCGTTCTGTACTGTAATAAGTTGGTGAAAAACTGTAAGGTCATGCAAATATCGTAATTGTGAACGAAACAGTGTAATAGAGCGTTTTTTTGAGATACAAGCGCGAATGTTGGGTTAGGTTAAGATATGAACCGTCGTAAAACCGCATTAAACAATGTCACTTTGTGAGATGCAGTGTTTTTCACCATTACAAGTCGGGAACATCGATATCTGATGTGAAAGCGCATGAAACCGTCGAAATGTTGTAGAGAGCATTGTAAAGTAGCGAGTAAAACGTTTTCTAACGATAGAAGTGCGAAGGTTATGTTAGGTTGAATTATGTTAGTTTAAGCTAGGTAGCGTCGTGAAACCACCAAAAAGGACGTCATCTTACGAGATATAATTGTTTTATTTCATGTACGAAACTGCAATAGGTGAAATGTTGTGAAAGCACACAAAACGGCATGAACAAGCCAAATACTGCGTGTTCTACCGTTACAAGTGCGAAACTGCTATGTTGTGATATTCTCGTTAAAGCTCATGCAAGCATCGTGAAACCTTAAAGCATGATGTCATTTAGCGAGAGACAGCGTTCTGTACTGTAATAAGTTGGTGAAAAACTGTGAGGTCATGCAAATATCGTAATTGTGAACGAAACAGTGTAATAGAGCGTTTTGAGATACAAGCGCGAACGTTAGGTTAGGTTAAGATATGAACCGTCGTAAAACCGCATGAAACAATGTCACTAAGTGAGATGCAGTGTTTTTCACCATTACAAGTCGGGAACTGCGATATCTATTGTGAAAGCGCATGAAACTGTCGTAATGTTGTAGAGAGCATTGTAAAGTAGCGAGTAAAACGTTTTCTAACGATAGAAGTGCGAAGGTTATATTAGGTTGACTTATGTTAGTTTAGGCTATGTAGCGTCGTGAGACCACCAAAAAGGACGTCATCTAACGAGAAAGTGTTGTTTTATTGCATGTACGAAA
Organism: Rhipicephalus microplus; assembly: GCF_043290135.1. Classification (NCBI taxonomy): domain Eukaryota; kingdom Metazoa; phylum Arthropoda; class Arachnida; order Ixodida; family Ixodidae; genus Rhipicephalus; species Rhipicephalus microplus. Next base: position 2,088,047 of record NW_027464609.1, read on the forward strand.
CTGCAATAGGTGAAATGTTGTGAAAGTACACAAAACGGCATGAACAAGCCAAATACTGCGTGTTGTACCGTTACAAGTGCGAAACTGCTATGTTGTGATATTCTCGTTAAAGCGCATGCAAGCATCGTGAAACCTTAAAGAATCATGTCATTTAGCGAGAGACAGCGTTCTGTACTGTAATAAGTTGGTGAAAAACTGTGAGGTCATGCAAATATCGTAATTGTGAACGAAACAGTGTAATAGAGCGTTTTGAGATACAAGCGCGAACGTTAGGTTAGGTTAAGATATGAACCGTCGTAAAACCGCATGAAACAATGTCACTAAGTGAGATGCAGTGTTTTTCACCATTACAAGTCGGGAACTGCGATATCTATTGTGAAAGCGCATGAAACTGTCGTAATGTTGTAGAGAGCATTGTAAAGTAGCGAGTAAAACGTTTTCTAACGATAGAAGTGCGAAGGTTATATTAGGTTGAGTTATGTTAGTTTAAGCTATGTAGCGTCGTGAGACCACCAAAAAGGACGTCATCTAACGAGATAGTGTTGTTTTATTGCATGTACGAAACTGCAATAGGTGAAATGTTGTGAAAGTACACAAAACGGCATAAACAAGCCAGATACTGCGTGTTGTACCGTTACAAGTGCGTAACTGCTATAATGTGATATTCTCGGTAAAGCGCATGCAAGCATCGTGAAACCTTAAAGAACGATGTCATTTAGCGAGATACAGCGTTCTGTACTGCAATAAGTTGGTGAAAAACTGTGAGGTTATGCAAATATTGTAATTGTGAACGAAACAGTGTAATAGAGCGTTTTTCAATACAAGTGCGAATCTTAAGTTAGGTTAAGATATGAACCGTCGTAAAACCGCGTTAAACAATGTCACTTAGTGAGATGCAGTGTTTTTCACCTTTACAAGTTGGGAACTGCGATATCTAATGTGAAAGCGCTTGAAACCGTCGTAATGTTGTAGAAAGCAATGTAAAGTAGCGAGTAAAACGTTTTCTAACGATAGAAGTCCGAAGGTTATGTTAGGTTGAGTTATGTTAGTTTAAGCTAGGTAGCGTCGTGAAACCACCAAAAACGACGTCATCTAACGAGATAGTGTTGTTTTATTGCGAGTACGAAACTGCGATAGGTGAAATGTTGTGAAAGCACACAAAACGTCATGAACAAGCCAAATACTGCGTGTTGTACCGTTACAAGTGCGAAACTGCTATGTTGTGATATTCTCGTTAAAGCGCATGCAAGCATCGTGAAACCTTAAAGAATGATGTCATTTAGCGAGACACAGCGTTCTGTACTGTGATAAGTTGGTGAAAAACTGTGAGGTCATGCAAATATCGTAATTGTGAACGAAACAGTGTAATAGAGCGTTTTGAGATACAAGCGCGAATGTTAGGTTAGGTTAAGATATGAACCGTCGTAAAACCGCATTGAACAATGTCACTTTGTGAGATGCAGGTTTTTTCACCATTACAAGTCGGGAACTGCGATATCTAATGTGAAAGTGCATGAAACCGTCGTAATGTTGTAGAGAGCATTGTAAAGTAGCGAATAAAACGTTTTCTAACGATAGAAGTGCGAAGGATATGTTAGGTTGAATTATGTTAGTTTAAGCTAGGTAGCATCGTGAAACCACCAAAAAAGACATCATCTAACGAGATATAATTGTTTTATTTCATGTACGAAACTGCAATAGGTGAAATGTTGTGAAAGCACACAAAACGGCATGAACAAGCCAAATACTGCGTGTTCTACCGTTACAAGTGCGAAACTGCTATATTGTGATATTCTCGTTAAAGCGCATGCAAGCATCGTGAAACCTTAAAGAACAATGTCATTTAGCGAGATACAGCGTTCTGTACTGCAATAAGTTGGTGAAAAACTGTGAGGTCATGCAAATATCGTAATTGTGAACGAAACAGTGTAATTGAGCGTAATTAGATACAAGTGCGAATGTTAGGTTAGGTTGAGATATCAACCGTCGTAAAACCGCATTAAACAATGTCACTTAGTGAGATGTAGTGTTTTTCAACATTACAAGTCGGGAACTACGATATCTAATAGGAAAGCGCATGAAACCGTCGTTAGGTTAGGTTAGCTTAGGTTAGGTTAGGTTAGGTTAGGTTAGGTTAGGTTAGGTTTGGTTAGGTTAGGTTAGGTTAGATTAGGTTAGGTTGGGTTGAGTTGGGTTAGGTTAGGTTAGGTTAGGTTACGTTGGGTTAGGTTAGGTTAGGTTACGTTAGGTTAGGTTAGGTTAGGTTAGGTAAGGATAATTTGGTTAGGTTAAGTAAGGATAATTTGGTTAGGTTAGGTAAGGTTAGGTTAGGGTAGGTTAGGTTGGGGTGGGTGTTGTTGGGTTGGGTTGGGTTGGGTTAGGTTTGGTTAGGTTAGGTTAGGTTGTTAGGTTAGGTTAGGTTAGGTTAGGTTACGTTAGGTTAGGTTAGATCAGGTAAGGTTAGGTTACGTTAGAATAGGTTAGGTTAGGTTACGTTAGGTTAGGTTAGGTTAGGTTAGGTTTGGTTAGGTTAGGTTAGGTTAGCTTAGGTTAGGTTAGGTTGGGTTGGGTTGGGTTAGGTTGGGTTAGGTTAGGTTAGGTTAGGTTAGGTTCGGTTCGGTTAGTTTAGGTTAGGTTAGGTTAGGTTAGGTTGGGTTGGGTTAGGTTAGGTTAGGTTAGGTAAGGTTAGGTTAGGTTACGTTAGGTTAAGGTATGAACCGTCGTAAATCCGCGTTACACAATGTCACTTAGTGAGATGCAGTGTTTTTCACCTTTACAAGTTGGGAACTGCGTTATCTAATGTGAAAGCGCTTGAAACCGTCGTAATGTTGTAGAAAGCAATGTAAAGTAGCGAGTAAAACGTTTTCTAACGATAGAAGTCCGAAGTTTATGTTAGGTTGAGTTACGTTAGTTTAAGCTAGGTAGCGTCGTGAAACCACCAAAAACGACGTCATCTACCGAGATAGTGTTGTTTTATTGCGAGTACGAAACTGCGATAGGTGAAATGTTGTGAAAGCACACAAAACGTCATGAACAAGCCAAATACGGCGTGTCGTACCGTTACAAGTGCGAAACTGCTATGTTGTGATATTCTCGTTAAAGCGCATGCAAGCATCGTGAAACCTTAAAGAATGATGTCATTTAGCGAGAGACAGCGTTCTGTACTGTAATAAGTTGGTGAAAAACTGTGAGGTCATGCAAATATCGTAATTGTGAACGAAACAGTGTAATAGAGCGTTTTGAGATACAAGCGCGATGGTTAGGTTAGGTCAAGATATGAACCGTCGTAAAACCGCATTGAACAATGTCACTTTGTGAGATGCAGGTTTTTTCACCATTACAAGTCGGGAACTGCGATATCTAATGTGAAAGTGCATGAAACCGTCGTAATGTTGTAGAGAGCATTGTAAAGTAGCGAGTAAAACGTTTTCTAACGATAGAAGTGCGAAGGTTATGTTAGGTTGAATTATGTTATTTTAAGCTAGGTAGCGTCGTGAGACCACCAAAAAGGACGTCATCTAACGAGATAGTGTTGTTTTATTGCATGTACGAAACTGCAATAGGTGAAATGTTGTGAAAGCACACAAAACGGCATGAACAAGCCAAATACTGCGTGTTCTACCGTTACAAGTGCGAAACTGCTATATTGTGATATTCTCGTTAAAGCGCATGCAAGCATCGTGAAACCTTAAAGAACAATGTCATTTAGCGAGATACAGCGTTCTGTACTGCAATAAGTTGGTGAAAAACTGTGAGGTCATGCAAATATCGTAATTGTGAACGAAACAGTGTAATTGAGCGTAATTAGATACAAGTGCGAATGTTAGGTTAGGTTGAGATATCAACCGTCGTAAAACCGCATTAAACAATGTCACTTAGTGAGATGTAGTGTTTTTCAACATTACAAGTCGGGAACTACGATATCTAATAGGAAAGCGCATGAAACCGTCGTTAGGTTAGGTTAGCTTAGGTTAGGTTAGGTTAGGTTAGGTTAGGTTAGGTTAGGTTTGGTTAGGTTAGGTTAGGTTAGATTAGGTTAGGTTGGGTTGAGTTGGGTTAGGTTAGGTTAGGTTAGGTTACGTTGGGTTAGGTTAGGTTAGGTTACGTTAGGTTAGGTTAGGTTAGGTTAGGTAAGGATAATTTGGTTAGGTTAAGTAAGGATAATTTGGTTAGGTTAGGTAAGGTTAGGTTAGGGTAGGTTAGGTTGGGGTGGGTGTTGTTGGGTTGGGTTGGGTTGGGTTAGGTTTGGTTAGGTTAGGTTAGGTTGTTAGGTTAGGTTAGGTTAGGTTAGGTTACGTTAGGTTAGGTTAGATCAGGTAAGGTTAGGTTACGTTAGAATAGGTTAGGTTAGGTTACGTTAGGTTAGGTTAGGTTAGGTTAGGTTTGGTTAGGTTAGGTTAGGTTAGCTTAGGTTAGGTTAGGTTGGGTTGGGTTGGGTTAGGTTGGGTTAGGTTAGGTTAGGTTAGGTTAGGTTCGGTTCGGTTAGTTTAGGTTAGGTTAGGTTAGGTTAGGTTGGGTTGGGTTAGGTTAGGTTAGGTTAGGTAAGGTTAGGTTAGGTTACGTTAGGTTAAGGTATGAACCGTCGTAAATCCGCGTTACACAATGTCACTTAGTGAGATGCAGTGTTTTTCACCTTTACAAGTTGGGAACTGCGTTATCTAATGTGAAAGCGCTTGAAACCGTCGTAATGTTGTAGAAAGCAATGTAAAGTAGCGAGTAAAACGTTTTCTAACGATAGAAGTCCGAAGTTTATGTTAGGTTGAGTTACGTTAGTTTAAGCTAGGTAGCGTCGTGAAACCACCAAAAACGACGTCATCTACCGAGATAGTGTTGTTTTATTGCGAGTACGAAACTGCGATAGGTGAAATGTTGTGAAAGCACACAAAACGTCATGAACAAGCCAAATACGGCGTGTCGTACCGTTACAAGTGCGAAACTGCTATGTTGTGATATTCTCGTTAAAGCGCATGCAAGCATCGTGAAACCTTAAAGAATGATGTCATTTAGCGAGAGACAGCGTTCTGTACTGTAATAAGTTGGTGAAAAACTGTGAGGTCATGCAAATATCGTAATTGTGAACGAAACAGTGTAATAGAGCGTTTTGAGATACAAGCGCGATGGTTAGGTTAGGTCAAGATATGAACCGTCGTAAAACCGCATTGAACAATGTCACTTTGTGAGATGCAGGTTTTTTCACCATTACAAGTCGGGAACTGCGATATCTAATGTGAAAGTGCATGAAACCGTCGTAATGTTGTAGAGAGCATTGTAAAGTAGCGAGTAAAACGTTTTCTAACGATAGAAGTGCGAAGGTTATGTTAGGTTGAATTATGTTATTTTAAGCTAGGTAGCGTCGTGAGACCACCAAAAAGGACGTCATCTAACGAGATAGTGTTGTTTTATTGCATGTACGAAATTGCAATAGGTGAAATGTTGTGAAAGCACACAAAACGGCATGAACAAGCCAGATACTGCGTGTTGTACCGTTACAAGTGCGAAACTGCTCTAATGTGATATTCTCGTTAAAGCACATGCAAACATCGTGAAACCTTAAAGAACGATGTCATTTAGCGAGATACAGCGTTCTGTACTGCAATAAGTTGGTGAAAAACTGTGAGGTCATGCAAATATCGTAATTGTGAACGAAACAGTGTAATTGAGCGTAATTAGATACAAGTGCGAATGTTAGCTTAGGTTGAGATATCAACCGTCGTAAAACCGCATTAAAAACAATGTCACTTAGTGAGATGTAGTGTTTTTCAACATTACAAGTCGGGAACTACGATATCTAATAGGAAAGCGCATGAAACCGTCGTAATCTTGTAGAAAACATTGTAAAGCTGCGAGTAAAACGTTTTCTAACGATAGAAGTGCGAAGGTTATATTAGGTTGACTTATGTTAGTTTAAGCTATGTAGCGTCGTGAGACCACCAAAAAGGACGTCATCTAGCGAGAAAGTGTTGTTTTATTGCATGTACGAAACTGCAATAGGTGAAATGTTGTGAAAGCACACAAAACGGCATGAACAAGCCAGATACTGCGTGTTGTACCGTTACAAGTGCGAAACTGCTCTAATGTGATATTCTCGTTAAAGCGCATGCAAGCATCGTGAAACCTTAAAGAACGATGTCATTTAGCGAGATACAGCGTTCTGTACTGCAATAAGTTGGTGAAAAACTGTGAGGTTATGCAAATATTGTAATTGTGAACGAAACAGTGTAATAGAGCGTTTTTCAATACAAGTGCGAATCTTAAGTTGGGTTAAGATATGAACCGTCTTAAAAGCACATTAAACAATGTCACTTAGTGAGATGCAGTGTTTTTCACCATTACAAGTCGGGAACTGCGATATCTAATGTGAAAGCGCTTGCAAACGTCGTTAGGTTAGGTTAGGTTAGGTTAGGTTACGTTAGGTTAGGTTAGGTTAGGTTTGGTTAGGTTAGGTTAGGTTAGGTTATGTTAGGTAAGGTTTGGTTAGGTTAGGTTAGGTTAGGTTGGGTTAGGTTGGGTTAAGTAAGGATAGGTTAGGTTAGGTTAAGATATGAACCGCGCTAAAACCGCATTAAACAATGTCACTTAGTGAGATGCTGTGTTTTTCACCATTACAAGTCGGGAACTGCGATATCTAATGTGAAAGCGCGTAAAACTGTCGTAATGTTGTAGAGAGCATTGTAAAGTAGCGAGTAAAACGTTTTCTAACGATAGAAGTGCGAAGGTTATATTAGGTTGAGTTATGTTAGTTTAAGCTATGTAGCGTCTTGAGACCACCAAAAAGGACGTCATCTAACGAGATAGTGTTGTTTTATTGCATGTACGAAACTGCAATAGGTGATATGTTGTGAAAGCACACAAAACGGCATGAACAAGCCAAATACTGCGTGTTCTACCGTTACAAGTGCGAAACTGCTATATTGTGATATTCTCGTTAAAGCGCATGCAAGCATCGTGAAACCTTAAAGAACAATGTCATTTAGCGAGATACAGCGTTCTGTACTGCAATAAGTGGGTGAAAAACTGTGAGGTTATGCAAATATCGTAATTGTGAACGAAACAGTGTAATAGAGCGTTTTTAGATACAAGTGCGAATGTTCGGTTAGGTTAAGATATGAACCGTCGTAAAACCGCATTAAACAATGTCACTTAGTGAGATGCAGTGTTTTTCACCATTACAAGTCGGGAACTGCGATATCTAATGTGAAAGCGCTTGCAACCGTCGTTAGGTTAGGTTAGGTTAGGTTAGGTTAGATTAGGTTAGGTTGGGTTGAGTTGGGTTAGGTTAGGTTAGGTTAGGTTAGGTTACGTTGGGTTAGGTTAGGTTAGGTTAGGTTAGGTTAGGTTACGTTAGGTTAGGTTAGGTTACGTTAGGTTAGGTTAGGTTAGGTAAGGATAATTTGGTTAGGTTAGGTAAGGTTAGGTTAGGTTAGGTTAGGTTGGGGTGGGTGTTGTTGGGTTGGGTTGGGTTGGGTTAGGTTTGGTTAGGTTAGGTTAGGTTACGTTACGTTACGTTAGGTTAGGTTAGGTTAGGTTACGTTAGGTTATGTTAGGTTAGGTTACGTTACGTTAGGTTAGGTTAGATCAGGTAAGGTTAGGTTACGTTAGAATAGGTTAGGTTAGGTTAGGTTACGTTAGGTTAGGTTAGGTTAGGTTAGGTTAGGTTGTGTTAGGTTAGGTTAGGTTAGCTTAGGTTAGGTTAGGTTGGGTTTGGTTGGGTTAGGTTGGGTTAGGTTAGGTTAGGTTAGGTTGGGTTAGGTTAGGTTAAGTTAGGTTAGGTTGGGTTAGGTTAAAATATGAACCGTCGTAAAACCGCAATAAACAATGTCACTTAGTGAGATGCAGTGTTTTTCACCTTTACAAGTTGGGAACTGCGATATCTAATGTGAAAGCGCTTGAAACCGTCGTAATGTGGTAGAAAGCAATGTAGAGTGGCGAGTAAAACGTTTTCTAACGATAGAAGTGCGAAGGTTAGGTTAGGTTAGGTTAGTTTAAGCTAGGTAGCGTCGTGAAACTACCAAAAACGACGTCATCTAACGAGATAGTGTTGTTTTATAGCGAGTATTAAACTGCGTTAGGTGAAATGTGAAAGCACACAAAACGGCATGAACAAGCCAAATACTGCGTGTTCTACCGTTACAAGTGCGAAACTGCTATATTGTGATATTCTCGTTAAAGCGCATGCAAGCATCGTGAAACCTTAAAGAACAATGTCATTTAGCGAGATACAGCGTTCTGTACTGCAATAAGTTGGTGAAAAACTGTGAGGTTATGCAAATATCGTAATTGTGAACAAAACAGTGTAATAGAGCGTTTTTAGATACAAGTGCGAATGTTAGGTTAGGTTAAGATATGAACCGTCGTAAAACCGAATTAAACAATGTCAATTACTGAGATGCAGTGATTTTCACCATTAAAAGTGGGGAACTGCGATATTTAATGTGAAAGCGCTTGCAACCGACGTTAGGTTAGGTTAGGTTAGGTTAGGTTTGGTTAGGTTAGGTTAGGTTAGGTTAGCTTAGGTTAGGTTGGGTTGAGTTGGGTTAGGTTAGGTTAGGTTGGGTTAGGTTAGGTTAGGTTACGTTAGGTTAGGTTAGGTTACGTTAGGTTAGGTTAGGTTACGTTAGGTTAGGTTAGGTTAGGTAAGGATAGTTTGGTTAGGTTAGGTAAGGTTAGGTTAGGTTAGGTTAGGTTGGGTTGGGTGTTGTTGGGTTGGGTTGGGTTGGGTTAGGTTGGGTTAGGTTAGGTTAGGTTACGTTAGGTTAGGTTAGGTTAGGTTACGTTAGGTTATGTTAGGTTAGGTTAGGTTACGTTAGATTAGGTTAGGTCAGGTAAGGTTAGGTTACGTTAGAATAGGTTAGGTTAGGTTACGTAAGGTTAGGTTAAGTTAGGTTAGGTTAGGTTTGGTTAGGTTAGGTTAGGTTAGCTTAGGTTAGGTTAGGTTGGGTTGGGTTGGGTTAGGTTGGGTTGGGTTGGGTTGGGTTAGGTTAGGTTAGGTTAGGTAAGGTTAGGTTAGGTTAAGGTATGAACCGTCGTAAAACCGCATTAAACAATGTCACTTAGTGAGATGCAGTGTTTTTCACCTTTACAAGTTGGGAACTGTGATATCTAATGTGAAAGCGCTTGAAACCGTCGTAATGTTGTAGAAAGCAATGTAAAGTAGCGAGTAAAACGTTTTCTAACGATAGAAGTGCGAAGGTTATGTTAGGTTGAGTTATGTTAGTTTAAGCTAGGTAGCGTCGTGAAACCACCAAAAACGACGTCATCTAACGAGATAGTGTTGTTTTATTGCGAGTACGAAACTGCGATAGGTAAAATGTTGTGTAAGCACACAAAACGGCATGAACAAGCCAGATACTGCGTGTTGTACCGTTACAAGTGCGAAACTGCTCTAATGTGATATTCTCGTTAAAGCACATGCAAACATCGTGAAACCTTAAAGAACGATGTCATTTAGCGAGATACAGCGTTCTGTACTGCAATAAGTTGGTGAAAAACTGTGAGGTCATGCAAATATCGTAATTGTGAACGAAACAGTGTAATTGAGCGTAATTAGATACAAGTGCGAATGTTAGCTTAGGTTGAGATATCAACCGTCGTAAAACCGCATTAAAAACAATGTCACTTAGTGAGATGTAGTGTTTTTCAACATTACAAGTCGGGAACTACGATATCTAATAGGAAAGCGCATGAAACCGTCGTAATCTTGTAGAAAACATTGTAAAGCTGCGAGTAAAACGTTTTCTAACGATAGAAGTGCGAAGGTTATATTAGGTTGACTTATGTTAGTTTAAGCTATGTAGCGTCGTGAGACCACCAAAAAGGACGTCATCTAGCGAGAAAGTGTTGTTTTATTGCATGTACGAAACTGCAATAGGTGAAATGTTGTGAAAGCACACAAAACGGCATGAACAAGCCAGATACTGCGTGTTGTACCGTTACAAGTGCGAAACTGCTCTAATGTGATATTCTCGTTAAAGCGCATGCAAGCATCGTGAAACCTTAAAGAACGATGTCATTTAGCGAGATACAGCGTTCTGTACTGCAATAAGTTGGTGAAAAACTGTGAGGTTATGCAAATATTGTAATTGTGAACGAAACAGTGTAATAGAGCGTTTTTCAATACAAGTGCGAATCTTAAGTTAGGTTAAGATATGAACCGTCGTAAAAGCGCATTAAACAATGTCACTTAGTGAGATGCAGTGTTTTTCACCATTACAAGTCGGGAACTGCGATATCTAATGTGAAAGCGCTTGCAAACGTCGTTAGGTTAGGTTATGATAGGTTAGGTTAGGTTACGTTAGGTTAGGTTAGGTCAGGTAAGGTTAGGTTACGTTAGAATAGGTTAGGTTAGGTTACGTTAGGTTAGGTTAAGTTAGGTTAGGTTAGGTTTGGTTAGGTTAGGTTAGGTTAGCTTAGGTTAGGTTAGGTTGGGTTGGGTTGGGTTAGGTTGGGTTGGGTTGGGTTAGGTTAGGTTAGGTTAGGTAAGGTTAGGTTAGGTTAGGTTAGGTTAAGGTATGAACCGTCGTAAAACCGCATTAAACAATGTCACTTAGTGAGATGCAGTGTTTTTCACCTTTACAAGTTGGGAACTGTGATATCTAATGTGAAAGCGCTTGAAACCGTCGTAATGTTGTAGAAAGCAATGTAAAGTAGCGAGTAAAACGTTTTCTAACGATAGAAGTGCGAAGGTTATGTTAGGTTGAGTTATGTTAGTTTAAGCTAGGTAGCGTCGTGAAACCACCAAAAACGACGTCATCTAACGAGATAGTGTTGTTTTATTGCGAGTACGAAACTGCGATAGGTGAAATGTTGTGAAAGCACACAAAACGGCATGAACAAGCTAAATACTGCGTGTTGTACCGTTACAAGTGCGAAACCGCTATGTTGTGATATTCTCGTTAAAGCGCATGCAAGCATCGTGAAACCTTAAAGAATGATGTCATTTAGCGAGAGACAGCGTTCTGTACTGTAATAAGTTGGTGAAAAACTGTGAGGTCATGCAAATATCGTAATTGTGAACGAAACAGTGTAATAGAGCGTTTTGAGATACAAGCGCGAATGTTGGGTTAGGTTAAGATATGAACCGTCGTAAAACCGCATTAAACAATGTCACTTAGTGAGATGCAGTGTTTTTCACCATTACAAGTTGGGAACTGCGATATCTAATGTGAAAGCGCTTGCAAACGTCGTTAGGTTAGGTTAGGTTAGGTTAGGTTAGGTTACGTTACGTTAGGTTAGGTTTGGTTAGGTTAGGTTAGGTTAGGTTAGGTTATGTTAGGTTAGGTTGGGTTAGGTTAGGTTAGGTTACGTTAGGTTAAGGTATGAACCGTCGTAAAACCGCAATAAACAATGTCACTTAGTGATAAGGGCTGCAGCGCGAGCACGAATGTGCTAGAAGAAACAGACAAAGTCGAGGTACGGAAGGCAAAAGAGGACAACACGAGCGCTGACTACCAACTGAATTTTATTCACAGCACACATGATAATATATACAACAGGAAACCAGCACACGTGAGCAACGTGACATATTCTGGGGCATGTTCAGATAAAAAGAAGGTACTGAAACTAGCTAACCTTTATCTAAAAGTGCGAACTCTTTTTCATGCAAGGCCACTGAAGGTTGGCTTACGCATCCGTCACCATTTTTTCTAATAAAAAACGCTTCAGCTATTTCCCGAGTTAACTTGTCCATGTGGCGTGCTAGCACACTCACGCCCGAAAAACGAGGCTGGCACCCGCAGCTTTTGCAGTGCAAAACAAGGTTTGAACTGATACCTTTGCATATGTCATTCATATGTTCTCCTAACCTTTTATTAATGCACCGCCCAGTTTGGCCTATATAACAACGACCGCACGTTAAAGGAAGCATGTAAACAACACCAACAACGCATTCTACAAATTTATTTATGTGTTTTACGGCGCATGTCCAACTTTTTTTAGTGATTCCACTAAGTCGCTCATCCGTCATTCTGCAGATCTGGCTTACTTTGCACGGAGCTGATAAAACTACATCCACACCATATCTCGAGCCTACCTTCTTCAAACCATGAGATATATTGTGAAAGTATGGGATGACTGCAACTCTTTTTCGCTCTTTATTTCCTCCTGCATTTTCTTGTTTTTGTTTGATTTTTCGCAACAAGGCTTCGCACACTGAAGAAATTACAGATTTTGGAAATCCTGCTGACACAAGTCTGGTAATTTGCATTGTTACACTATCAGTCATCTTGTGTGGGCATGACTTGGATAAGCCAGCACTTACAGCCGACGAAGCAATAGCTCTCTTGACCAGTTTTGTGTGGCAGGAGGCATAGTTTAACAAGGGTTTTACACTTCGCGGCTGGTATTCCCAGCATACGTGATTTGGAAACAATGTAATATTAATATCTAAATACCTCAGTGAACCCTGTTGGGGAACTTCGCAAGTGAAGTCTAGCCCACCTCCATATGTTTTAAAAGCACTCAATACAAGTTCAGCCGGGTCTTTTCTGTTAGTTACGGAAGGCAGCAGAAAAATTAAATAGTCGTCCACATATCTGAAAGCGGTTTGCACCAAATCCACAAGTTTTTCATTGAGGATGGTGTCAATCTTGGCAAGAAAAATGTCACTCAGAACCGGGGCGACCCTTGACCCAATGCAAACTCCCTTACGTTGTCTATAAAGAGACCCTCCCCACGACACAAAGGTGGAGTTCAAGTAGAAAAACAAAAGTTCCATGAAAGAATTAACACTGACGCCACAAACATTAATGAACAAATCTTCATGATTATCCTTGGTTATACAATCTTTAACATAATTTAACAATGTGCTCTGAGGAATGGAGTAATACAAATCTACAACATCGATACTTAAAACAGGGCACCCAATTGGATTATTATCCTTGAGGTATCTGACAACTTCTTGCGAATTACGGACACGGTAGGGGTCATTCAAAACTAAACTAGATAGATGTTTTTAGCTGAAGCGTTTTTTATTAGAAAAAATGGTGACGGATGCGTAAGCCAACCTTCAGTGGCCTTGCATGAAAAAGAGTTCGCACTTTTAGATAAAGGTTAGCTAGTTTCAGTACCTTCTTTTTATCAGAACATGCCCCAGAATATGTCACGTTGCTCACGTGTGCTGGTTTCCTGTTGTATATATTATCATGTGTGCTGTGAATAAAATTCAGTTGGTAGTCAGCGCTCGTGTTGTCCTCTTTTGCCTTCCGTACCTCGACTTTGTCTGTTTCTTCTAGCACATTCGTGCTCGCGCTGCAGCCCTTATTACTATGAATTCAAACCAACTAGCCCAAATCGCATTTCTTCTTCGTCACTTAGTGAGATGCAGTGTTTTTCACCTTTACAAGTTGGGAACTGTGATATCTAATGTGAAAGCGCTTGAAACCGTCGTAATGTGGTAGAAAGCAATGTAGAGTGGCGAGTAAAACGTTTTCTAACGATAGAAGTGCGAAGGTTAGGTTAGGTTAGGTTAGTTTAAGCTAGGTAGCGTCGTGAGACCACCAAAAAGGACGTCATCTAACGAGATAGTGTTGTTTTATTGCATGTACGAAATTGCAATAGGTGAAATGTTGTGAAAGCACACAAAACGGCATGAACAAGCCAGATACTGCGTGTTGTACCGTTACAAGTGCGAAACTGCTCTAATGTGATATTCTCGTTAAAGCACATGCAAACATCGTGAAACCTTAAAGAACGATGTCATTTAGCGAGATACAGCGTTCTGTACTGCAATAAGTTGGTGAAAAACTGTGAGGTCATGCAAATATCGTAATTGTGAACGAAACAGTGTAATTGAGCGTAATTAGATACAAGTGCGAATGTTAGCTTAGGTTGAGATATCAACCGTCGTAAAACCGCATTAAAAACAATGTCACTTAGTGAGATGTAGTGTTTTTCAACATTACAAGTCGGGAACTACGATATCTAATAGGAAAGCGCATGAAACCGTCGTAATCTTGTAGAAAACATTGTAAAGCTGCGAGTAAAACGTTTTCTAACGATAGAAGTGCGAAGGTTATATTAGGTTGACTTATGTTAGTTTAAGCTATGTAGCGTCGTGAGACCACCAAAAAGGACGTCATCTAGCGAGAAAGTGTTGTTTTATTGCATGTACGAAACTGCAATAGGTGAAATGTTGTGAAAGCACACAAAACGGCATGAACAAGCCAGATACTGCGTGTTGTACCGTTACAAGTGCGAAACTGCTCTAATGTGATATTCTCGTTAAAGCGCATGCAAGCATCGTGAAACCTTAAAGAACGATGTCATTTAGCGAGATACAGCGTTCTGTACTGCAATAAGTTGGTGAAAAACTGTGAGGTTATGCAAATATCCTAATTGTGAACGAAACAGTGTAATAGAGCGTTTTTTAATACAAGTGCGAATGTTAGGTTAGGTTAAGATATGAACCGTCGTAAAACCGCATTAAACAATGTCACTAAGTGAGATGCAGTGTTTTTCACCTTTACAAGTTGGGAACTGTGATATCTAATGTGAAAGCGCTTGAAACCGTCGTAATGTGGTAGAAAGCAATGTAGAGTGGCGAGTAAAACGTTTTCTAACGATAGAAGTGCGAAGGTTAGGTTAGGTTAGGTTAGTTTAAGCTAGGTAGCGTCGTGAGACCACCAAAAAGGACGTCATCTAACGAGATAGTGTTGTTTTATTGCATGTACGAAATTGCAATAGGTGAAATGTTGTGAAAGCACACAAAACGGCATGAACAAGCCAGATACTGCGTGTTGTACCGTTACAAGTGCGAAACTGCTCTATAGTGATATTCTCGTTAAAGCACATGCAAACATCGTGAAACCTTAAAGAACGATGTCATTTAGCGAGATACAGCGTTCTGTACTGCAATAAGTTGGTGAAAAACTGTGAGGTCATGCAAATATCGTAATTGTGAACGAAACAGTGTAATTGAGCGTAATTAGATACAAGTGCGAATGTTAGCTTAGGTTGAGATATCAACCGTCGTAAAACCGCATTAAAAACAATGTCACTTAGTGAGATGTAGTGTTTTTCAACATTACAAGTCGGGAACTGCGATATCTAATGTGAAAGCGCTTGCGAACGTCGTTAGGTTAGGTTATGTTAGGTTAGGTTAGGTTAGGTTACGTTGGGTTAGGTTAGGTTAGGTTAGGTTAGGTTACGTTAGGTTAGGTTAGGTTACGTTAGGTTAGGTTAGGTTAGGTAAGGATAATTTGGTTAGGTTAGGTAAGGTTAGGTTAGGTTAGGTTAGGTTGGGTTCGGTGTTGTTGGGTTGGGTTGGGTTGGGTTAGGTTTGGTTAGGTTAGGTTAGGTTACGTTACGTTACGTTAGGTTAGGTTAGGTTAGGTTACGTTAGGTTATGTTAGGTTAGGTTACGTTACGTTAGGTTAGGTTAGATCAGTTAAGGTTAGGTTACGTTAGAATAGGTTAGGTTAGGTTAGGTTACGTTAGGTTAGGTTAGGTTAGGTTGTGTTAGGTTAGGTTAGGTTAGCTTAGGTTAGGTTAGGTTGGGTTTGGTTGGGTTAGGTTGGGTTAGGTTAGGTTAGGTTAGGTTGGGTTAGGTTAGGTTAAGTTAGGTTAGGTTGGGTTAGGTTAAAATATGAACCGTCGTAAAACCGCAATAAACAATGTCACTTAGTGAGATGCAGTGTTTTTCACCTTTACAAGTTGGGAACTGCGATATCTAATGTGAAAGCGCTTGAAACCGTCGTAATGTTGTAGAAAGCAATGTAAAGTGGCGAGTAAAACGTTTTCTAACGATAGAAGTGCGAAGGTTATGTTAGGTTGAGTTATGTTAGTTTAAGCTAGGTAGCGTCGTGAAACCACCAAAAACGACGTCATCTGTCGAGATAGTGTTGTTTTATTGCGAGTACGAAACTGCGATAGGTGAAATGTTGTGAAAGCACACAAAACGGCATGAACAAGCCAAATACTGCGTGTTGTACCGTTACAAGTGCGAAACCGCTATGTTGTGATATTCTCGTTAAAGCGCATGCAAGCATCGTGAAACCTTAAAGAATGATGTCATTTAGCGAGAGACAGCGTTCTGTACTGTAATAAGTTGGTGAAAAACTGTGAGGTCATGCAAATATCGTAATTGTGAACGAAACAGTGTAATAGAGCGTTTTGAGATACAAGCGCGAATGTTGGGTTAGGTTAAGATATGAACCGTCGTAAAACCGCTTTAAACAATGTCACTTAGTGAGATGCAGTGTTTTTCACCATTACAAGTTGGGAACTGCGATATCTAATGTGAAAGCGCTTGCAAACGTCGTTAGGTTAGGTTAGGTTAGGTTAGGTTATGTTACGTTAGGTTAGGTTTGGTTAGGTTAGGTTAGGTTAGGTTATGTTAGGTTAGGTTGGGTTAGGTTAGGTTAGGTTACGTTATGTTAAGGTATGAACCGTCGTAAAACCGCAATAAACAATGTCACTTAGTGAGATGCAGTGTTTTTCACCTTTACAAGTCGGGAACTGCGATATCTAATGTGAAAGCGCTTGAAACCGTCGTAATGTTGTAGAAAGCAATGTAAAGTAGCGAGTAAAACGTTTTCTAACGATAGAAGTGCGAAGGTTATGTTAGGTTGAGTTATGTTAGTTTAAGCTAGGTAGCGTCGTGAAACCACCAAAAACGACGTCATCTAACGAGATAGTGTTGTTTTATTGCGAGTACGAAACTGCGATAGGTAAAATGTTGTGAAAGCACACAAAACGGCATGAACAAGCCAAATACTGCGTGTTGTACCGTTACAAGTGCGAAAGTGCTATGTTGTGACATTCTCGGTAAAGCGCATGCAAGTATCGTGAAACCTTAAAGAACGATGTCATTTAGCGAGATACAGCGTTCTGTACTGTAATAAGTTGGTGAGAAACTGTGAGGTCAAGCAAATATCGTAATTTTGAACGAAACAGTGTAATTGAGCGTCTTTAGATACAAGTGCGAATGTTAGGTTAGGTTGACATATGAACCGTCGTAAAACCGCATTAAACAATGTCACTTAGTGAGATATAGTGTTTTTCAACATTACAAGTCGGGAACTACGATATCTAATGTGAAAGCGCATGAAACCGTCGTAATCTTGTAGAAAACATTGTAGAGTGGCGAGTAAAACGTTTTCTAACGATAGAAGTGCGAAGGTTAGGTTAGGTTAGGTTAGTTTAAGCTAGGTAGCGTCGTGAAACTACCAAAAACGACGTCATCTAACGAGATAGTGTTGTTTCATAGCGAGTATTAAACTGCGATAGGTGAAATGTGAAAGCACACAAAACGGCATGAACAAGCCAAATACTGCGTGTTCTACAGTTACAAGTGCGAAACTGCTATATTGTGATATTCTCGTTAAAGCGCATGCAAGCATCGTGAAACCTTAAAGAACAATGTCATTTAGCGAGATACAGCGTTCTGTACTGCAATAAGTTGGTGAAAAACTGTGAGGTTATGCAAATATCGTAATTGTGAACAAAACAGTGTAATAGAGCGTTTTTAGATACAAGTGCGAATGTTAGGTTAGGTTAAGATATGAACCGTCGTAAAACCGCATTAAACAATGTCAATTACTGAGATGCAGTGTTTTTCACCATTAAAAGTGGGGAACTGCGATATTTAATGTGAAAGCGCTTGCAACCGTCGTTAGGTTAGGTTAGGTTAGGTTAGGTTAGGTTTGGTTAGGTTAGGTTAGGTTAGGTTAGATTAGGTTAGGTTGGGTTGAGTTGGGTTAGGTTAGGTTAGGTTAGGTTGGGTTAGGTTAGGTTAGGTTACGTTAGGTTAGGTTAGGTTACGTTAGGTTAGGTTAGGTTAGGTTACGTTAGGTTAGGTTATGTTAGGTAAGGATAATTTGGTTAGGTTAGGTAAGGTTAGGTTAGGTTAGGTTAGGTTGGGTTGGGTGTTGTTGGGTTGGGTTGGGTTGGGTTAGGTTGGGTTAGGTTAGGTTAGGTTACGTTAGGTTAGGTTAGGTTAGGTTACGTTAGGTTATGTTAGGTTAGGTTAGGTTACGTTAGGTTAGGTTAGGTCAGGTAAGGTTAGGTTACGTTAGAATAGGTTAGGTTAGGTTACGTTAGGTTAGGTTAAGTTAGGTTAGGTTAGGTTTGGTTAGGTTAGGTTAGGTTAGCTTAGGTTAGGTTAGGTTGGGTTGGGTTGGGTTAGGTTGGGTTGGGTTGGGTTAGGTTAGGTTAGGTTAGGTTAGGTTAGGTTAGGTTAGGATAAGGTATGAACCGTCGTAAAACCGCATTAAACAATGTCACTTAGTGAGATGCAGTGTTTTTCACCTTTACAAGTTGGGAACTGTGATATCTAATGTGAAAGCGCTTGAAACCGTCGTAATGTTGTAGAAAGCAATGTAAAGTAGCGAGTAAAACGTTTTCTCACGATAGAAGTGCGAAGGTCATGTTAGGTTGAGTTATGTTAGTTTAAGCTAGGTAGCGTCGTGAAACTACCAAAAACAACGTCATCTAACGAGATAGTGTTGTTTTATTGCGAGTACGAAACTGCGATAGGTGAAATGTTGTGAAAGCACACAAAACGGCATGAACAAGCCAAATACTGCGTGTTGTACCGTTACAAGTGCGAAACTGCTATGTTGTGATATTCTCGTTAAAGCGCATGCAAGCATCGTGAAACCTTAAAGAACGATGTCATTTAGCGAGATACAGCGTTCTGTACTGCAATAAGTTGGTGAAAAACTGTGAGGTTAAGCAAATATCCTAATTGTGAACGAAACAGTGTAATAGAGCGTTTTTCAATACAAGTGCGAATCTTAAGTTAGGTTAAGATATGAACCGTCGTAAAAGCGCATTAAACAATGTCACTTAGTGAGATGCAGTGTTTTTCACCATTACAAGTCGGGAACTGCGATATCTAATGTGAAAGCGCTTGCAAACGTCGTTAGGTTAGGTTAGGTTAGGTTAGGTTAGGTTACGTTAGGTTAGGTTAGGTTAGGTTTGGTTAGGTTAGGTTAGGTTAGGTTATGTTAGGTAAGGTTTGGTTAGGTTAGGTTAGAATAGGTTAGGTTAGGTTACGTTAGGTTAGGTTAAGTTAGGTTAGGTTAGGTTTGGTTAGGTTAGGTTAGGTTAGCTTAGGTTAGGTTAGGTTGGGTTGGGTTGGGTTAGGTTGGGTTGGGTTGGGTTAGGTTAGGTTAGGTTAGGTAAGGTTAGGTTAGGTTAGGTTAGGTTAGGTTAAGGTATGAACCGTCGTAAAACCGCATTAAACAATGTCACTTAGTGAGATGCAGGTTTTTTCACCATTACAAGTCGGGAACTGCGATATCTAATGTGAAAGTGCATGAAACCGTCGTAATGTTGTAGAGAGCATTGTAAAGTAGCGAATAAAACGTTTTCTAACGATAGAAGTGCGAAGGTTATGTTAGGTTGAATTATGTTAGTTTAAGCTAGGTAGCGTCGTGAAACCACCAAAAACAACGTCATCTAACGAGATAGTGTTGTTTCATTGCGAGTACGAAACTGCGATAGGTGAAATGTTGTGAAAGCACACAAAACGGCATGAACAAGCCAAATACTGCGTGTTGTACCGTTACAAGTGCGAAACTGCTATGTTGTGATATTCTCGTTAAAGCGCATGCAAGCATCGTGAAACCTTAAAGAACGATGTCATTTAGCGAGATACAGCGTTCTGTACTGCAATAAGTTGGTGAAAAACTGTGAGGTTATGCAAATATCCTAATTGTGAACGAAACAGTGTAATAGAGCGTTTTTTAATACAAGTGCGAATGTTAGGTTAGGTTAAGATATGAACCGTCGTAAAACCGCATTAAACAATGTCACTTAGTGAGATGCAGTGTTTTTCGCCTTTACAAGTTGGGAACTGTGATATCTAATGTGAAAGCGCTTGAAACCGTCGTAATGTGGTAGAAAGCAATGTAAAGTAGCGAGTAAAACGTTTTCTAACGATAGAAGTGCGAAGGTCATGTTAGGTTGTTATGTTAGTTTAAGCTAGGTAGCGTCGTGAAACTACCAAAAACAACGTCATCTAACGAGATAGTGTTGTTTTATTGCGACTACGAAACTGCGATAGGTGAAATGTTGTGAAAGCACACAAAACGGCATGAACAAGCCAAATACTGCGTGTTGTACCGTTACAAGTGCGAAACTGCTATGTTGTGATATTCTCGTTAAAGCGCATGAAAGCATCGTGAAACCTTAAAGAACGATGTCATTTAGCGAGATACAGCGTTCTGTACTGCAATAAGTTGGTGAAAAACTGTGAGGTTATGCAAATATCCTAATTGTGAACGAAACAGTGTAATAGAGCGTTTTTTAATACAAGTGCGAATGTTAGGTTAGGTTAAGATATGAACCGTCGTAAAACCGCATTAATCAATGTCACTTAGTGAGATGCAGTGTTTTTCACCATTACAAGTCGGGAACTGCGATATCTAATGTGAAAGCGCTTGCAAACGTCGTTAGGTTAGGTTAGGTTAGGTTAGGTTAGGTTAGGTTACGTTAGGTTAGGTTAGGTTAGGTTAGGTTAGGTTAGGTTTGGTTAGGTTAGGTTAGGTTAGGTTAGGGTATGTTAGGTAAGGTTTGGTTAGGTTAGGTTAGGTTAGGTTGGTTTAGGTAAGGTTAGGTTAGGTTAAGATATGAACCGCGCTAAAACCGCATTAAACAATGTCACTTAGTGAGATGCTGTGTTTTTCACCATTACAAGTCGGGAACTGCGATATCTAATGTGAAAGCGCATGAAACCGTCGTAATCTTGTAGAAAACATTGTAAAGTAGCGAATAAAACGTTTTCTAACGATAGAAGTGCGAAGGTTCGGTTAGTTTGAGTTATGTTAGTTTAAGCTAGGTAGCGTCGTGAAACCACCAAAAACGACGTCATCTAACGAGATAGTGTTGTTTTAATGCGAGTACGAAACTGCGATAGGTAAAATGTTGTGAAAGCACACAAAACGGCATGAACAAGCCAAATACTGCGTGTTGTACCGTTACAAGTGCGAAACTGCTATGTTGTGACATTCTCGGTAAAGCGCATGCAAGTATCGTGAAACCTTAAAGAACGATGTCATTTAGCGAGATACAGCGTTCTGTACTGTAATAAGTTGGTGAGAAACTGTGAGGTCAAGCAAATATCGTAATTGTGAACGAAACAGTGTAATTGAGCGTCTTTAGATACAAGTGCGAATGTTAGGTTAGGTTGACATATCAACCGTCGTAAAACCGTAATAAACAATGTCACTTAGTGAGATGTAGTGTTTTTCAACATTACAAGTCGGGAACTACGATATCTAATGTGAAAGCGCATGAAACCGTCGTAATCTTGTAGAAAACATTGTAAAGTTGCGAGTAAAACGTTTTCTAACGATAGAAGCGCGAAGGTTAGGTTAGGTTAGGTTAGTTTAAGCTAGGTAGCGTCGTGAAACTACCAAAAACGACGTCATCTAACGAGATAGTGTTGTTTTATTGCGAGTATTAAACTGCGATAGGTGAAATGTTGTGAATGCACACAAAACGGCATGAACAAGCCAAATACTGCGTGTTCTACCGTTACAAGTGCGAAACTGCTATATTGTGATATTCTCGTTAAAGCGCATGCAAGCATCGTGAAACCTTAAAGAATGATGTCATTTAGCGAGATACAGCGTTCTGTACTGCAATAGGTTGGTGAAAAACTTTGAGGTTATGCAAATATCGTAATTGTGAACGAAACAGTGTAATAGAGCGTTTTGAGATACAAGCGCGAATGTTGGGTTAGGTTAAGATATGAACCGTCGTAAAACCGCATTAAACAATGTCACTTAGTGAGATGCAGTGTTTTTCACCATTACAAGTTGGGAACTGCGATATCTAATGTGAAAGCGCTTGCAAACGTCGTTAGGTTAGGTTAGGTTAGGTTAGGTTAGGTTACGTTAGGTTAGGTTTGGTTAGGTTAGGTTAGGTTAGTTTATGTTAGGTTAGGTTGGGTTAGGTTAGGTTAGGTTACGTTAGGTTAAGGTATGAACCGTCGTAAAACCGCAATAAACAATGTCACTTAGTGAGATGCAGTGTTTTTCACCTTTACAAGTCGGGAACTGCGATATCTAATGTGAAAGCGCTTGAAACCGTCGTAATGTTGTAGAAAGCAATGTAAAGTAGCGAGTAAAACGTTTTCTAACGATAGAAGTGCGAAGGTTATGTTAGGTTGAGTTATGTTAGTTTAAGCTAGGTAGCGTCGTGAAACCACCAAAAACGACGTCATCTAACGAGATAGTGTTGTTTTATTGCGAGTACGAAACTGCGATAGGTAAAATGTTGTGAAAGCACACAAAACGGCATGAACAAGCCAAATACTGCGTGTTGTACCGTTACAAGTGCGAAAGTGCTATGTTGTGACATTCTCGGTAAAGCGCATGCAAGTATCGTGAAACCTTAAAGAACGATGTCATTTAGCGAGATACAGCGTTCTGTACTGTAATAAGTTGGTGAGAAACTGTGAGGTCAAGCAAATATCGTAATTGTGAACGAAACAGTGTAATTGAGCGTCTTTAGATACAAGTGCGAATGTTAGGTTAGGTTGACATATCAACCGTCGTAAAACTGCATTAAACAATGTCACTTAGTGAGATGTAGTGTTTTTCAACATTACAAGTCGGGAACTACGATATCTAATGTGAAAGCGCATTAAACCGCGTAATCTTGTAGAAAACATTGTAAAGTTGCGAGTAAACGTTTTCTAACGATAGAAGTGCGAAGGTTAGGTTAGGTTAGGTTAGTTTAAGCTAGGTAGCGTCGTGAAACTACCAAAAACGACGTCATCTAACGAGATAGTGTTGTTTTATAGCGAGTATTAAACTGCGATAGGTGAAATGTTGTGAAAGCACACAAAACGGCATGAACAAGCCAAATACTGCGTGTTCTACCGTTACAAGTGCGAAACTGCTATATTGTGATATTCTCGTTAAAGCGCATGCAAGCATCGTGAAACCTTAAGAACAATGTCATTTAGCGAGATACAGCGTTCTGTACTGCAATAAGTTGGTGAAAAACTGTGAGGTTATGCAAATATCGTAATTGTGAACAAAACAGTGTAATAGAGCGTTTTTAGATACAAGTGCGAATGTTAGGTTAGGTTAAGATATGAACCGTCGTAAAACCGCATTAAACAATGTCAATTACTGAGATGCAGTGTTTTTCACCATTAAAAGTGGGGAACTGCGATATTTAATGTGAAAGCGCTTGCAACCGTCGTTAGGTTAGGTTAGGTTAGGTTAGGTTAGGTTAGGTTTGGTTAGGTTAGGTTAGGTTAGGTTAGATTAGGTTAGGTTGGGTTGAGTTGGGTTAGGCTAGGTTAGGTTAGGTTAGGTTGGGTTAGGTTAGGTTAGGTTACGTTAGGTTAGGTTAGGTTGCGTTAGGTTAGGTTAGGTTAGGTTAGGTTAGGTTAGGTTAGGTTAGGTAAGGATAATTTGGTTAGGTTAGGTAAGGTTAGGTTAGGTTAGGTTGGGTTGGGTGTTGTTGGGTTGGGTTGGGTTGGGTTAGGTTGGGTTAGGTTAGGTTAGGTTACGTTAGGTTAGGTTAGGTCACGTTAGGTTATGTTAGGTTAGGTTAGGTTCCGTTAGGTTAGGTTAGGTCAGGTAAGGTTAGGTTACGTTAGAATAGGTTAGGTTAGGTTACGTTAGGTTAGGTTAAGTTAGGTTAGGTTAGATTAGGTTAGGTCAGCTTAGGTTAGGTTAGGTTGGGTTGGGTTGGGTTAGGTTAGGTTGGGTTGGGTTAGGTTAGGTTAGGTTAGGTAAGGTTAGGTTAGGTTAGGTTAAGGTATGAACCGTCGTAAAACCGCATTAAACAATGTCACTTAGTGAGATGCAGTGTGTATCACCTTTACAAGTTGGGAACTGTGATATCTAATGTGAAAGCGCTTGAAACCGTCGTAATGTTGTAGAAAGCAATGTAAAGTAGCGAGTAAAACGTTTTCTCACGATAGAAGTGCGAAGGTCATGTTAGGTTGAGTTATGTTAGTTTCAGCAAGGTAGCGTCGTGAAACTACCAAAAACAACGTCATCTAACGAGATAGTGTTGTTTTATTGCGAGTACGAAACTGCGATAGGTGAAATGTTGTGAAAGCACACAAAACGGCATGAACAAGCCAAATACTGCGTGTTGTACCGTTACAAGTGCGAAACTGCTATGTTGTGATATTCTCGTTAAAGCGCATGCAAGCATCGTGAAACCTTAAAGAACGATGTCATTTAGCGAGATACAGCGTTCTGTACTGCAATAAGTTGGTGAAAAACTGTGAGGTTATGCAAATATCCTAATTGTGAACGAAACAGTGTAATAGAGCGTTTTTTAATACAAGTGCGAATGTTAGGTTAGGTTAAGGTATGAACCGTCGTAAAACCGCATTAAACAATGTCACTTAGTGAGATGCAGTGTTTTTCACCTTTACAAGTTGGGAACTGTGATATCTAATGTGAAAGCGCTTGAAACCGTCGTAATGTTGTAGAAAGCAATGTAAAGTAGCGAGTAAAACGTTTTCTAACGATAGAAGTGCGAAGGTCATGTTAGGTTGAGTTATGTTAGTTTAAGCTAGGTAGCGTCGTGAAACTACCAAAAAACACGTCATCTAACGAGATAGTGTTGTTTTATTGCGACTACGAAACTGCGATAGGTGAAATGTTGTGAAAGCACACAAAACGGCATGAACAAGCCAAATACTGCGTGTTGTACCGTTACAAGTGCGAAACTGCTATGTTGTGATATTCTCGTTAAAGCGCATGAAAGCATCGTGCAACCTTAAAGAACGATGTCATTTAGCGAGATACAGCGTTCTGTACTGCAATAAGTTGGTGAAAAACTGTGAGGTTATGCAAATATCCTAATTGTGAACGAAACAGTGTAATAGAGCGTTTTTAATACAAGTGCGAATGTTAGGTTAGGTTAAGATATGAACCGTCGTAAAACCGCATTAATCAATGTCACTTAGTGAGATGCAGTGTTTTTCACCATTACAAGTCGGGAACTGCGATATCTAATGTGAAAGCGCTTGCAAACGTCGTTAGGTTAGGTTAGGTTAGGTTAGGTTAGGTTAGGTTACGTTAGGTTAGGTTAGGTTAGGTTAGGTTAGGTTTGGTTAGGTTAGGTTAGGTTAGGTTAGGGTATGTTAGGTAAGGTTTGGTTAGGTTAGGTTAGGTTAGGTTGGTTTAGGTAAGGTTAGGTTAGGTTAAGATATGAACCGCGCTAAAACCGCATTAAACAATGTCACTTAGTGAGATGCTGTGTTTTTCACCATTACAAGTCGGGAACTGCGATATCTAATGTGAAAGCGCATGAAACCGTCGTAATCTTGTAGAAAACATTGTAAAGTAGCGAATAAAACGTTTTCTAACGATAGAAGTGCGAAGGTTCGGTTAGTTTGAGTTATGTTAGTTTAAGCTAGGTAGCGTAGTGAAACCACCAAAAACGACGTCATCTAACGAGATAGTGTTGTTTTAATGCGAGTACGAAACTGCGATAGGTAAAATGTTGTGAAAGCACACAAAACGGCATGAACAAGCCAAATACTGCGTGTTGTACCGTTACAAGTGCGAAACTGCTATGTTGTGACATTCTCGGTAAAGCGCATGCAAGTATCGTGAAACCTTAAAGAACGATGTCATTTAGCGAGATACAGCGTTCTGTACTGTAATAAGTTGGTGAGAAACTGTGAGGTCAAGCAAATATCGTAATTGTGAACGAAACAGTGTAATTGAGCGTCTTTAGATACAAGTGCGAATGTTAGGTTAGGTTGACATATCAACCGTCGTAAAACCGCATTAAACAATGTCACTTAGTGAGATGTAGTGTTTTTCAACATTACAAGTCGGGAACTACGATATCTAATGTGAAAGCGCATGAAACCGTCGTAATCTTGTAGAAAACATTGTAAAGTTGCGAGTAAAACGTTTTCTAACGATAGAAGTGCGAAGGTTAGGTTAGGTTAGGTTAGTTTAAGCTAGGTAGCGTCGTGAAACTACCAAAAACGACGTCATCTAACGAGATAGTGTTGTTTTATAGCGAGTATTAAACTGCGATAGGTGAAATGTTGTGAAAGCACACAAAACGGCATGAACAAGCCAAATACTGCGTGTTCTACCGTTACAAGTGCGAAACTGCTATATTGTGATATTCTCGTTAAAGCGCATGCAAGCATCGTGAAACCTTAAAGAACAATGTCATTTAGCGAGATACAGCGTTCTGTACTGCAATAAGTTGGTGAAAAACTGTGAGGTTATGCAAATATCGTAATTGTGAACAAAACAGTGTAATAGAGCGTTTTTAGATACAAGTGCGAATGTTAGGTTAGGTTAAGATATGAACCGTCGTAAAACCGCATTAAACAATGTCAATTACTGAGATGCAGTGTTTATCACCATTAAAAGTGGGGATCTGCGATATTTAATGTGAAAGCGCTTGCAACCGTCGTTAGGTTAGGTTAGGTTAGGTTAGGTTAGGTTTGGTTAGGTTAGGTTAGGTTAGGTTAGGTTAGATTAGGTTAGGTTGGGTTGAGTTGGGTTAGGTTAGGTTAGGTTAGGTTAGGTTGGGTTAGGTCAGGTTAGGTTAGGTTAGGTTACGTTAGGTTAGGTTAGGTTACGTTAGGTTAGGTTAGGTTAGGTTACGTTAGGTTAGGTTAGGTTAGGTAAGGATATTGGTTAGGTTAGGTAAGGTTAGGTTAGGTTAGGTTGGGTTGGGTGTTGTTGGGTTGGGTTGGTTTGGGTGGGGTTAGGTTGGGTTAGGTTAGGTTAGGTTACGTTAGGTTAGGTTAGGTTAGGTTACGTTAGGTTATGTTAGGTTAGGTTAGGTTACGTTAGGTTAGGTTAGGTCAGGTAAGGTTAGGTTACGTTAGAATAGGTTAGGTTAGGTTACGTTAGGTTAGGTTAAGTTAGGTTAGGTTAGGTTAGGTTAGGTTAGGTTAGGTTGGGTTGGGTTGGGTTAGGTTGGGTTAGGTTAGGTTAGGTTAGGTTGGGTTAGGTTAGTTTAGGTTAGGTTAGGTTAGGTTGGGTTGGGTTGGGTTAGGTTAGGTTAGGTTAGGTAAGGTTAGGTTAGGTTAATTTAGGTTAGGTTAAGGTATGAACCGTCGTAAAACCGCATTAGACAATGTCACTTAGTGAGATGCAGTGTTTTTCACCTTTACAAGTTGGGAACTGTGATATCTAATGTGAAAGCGCTTGAAACCATCGTAATGTTGTAGAAAGCAATGTAAAGTAGCGAGTAAAACGTTTTCTAACGATAGAAGTGCGAAGGTCATGTTAGGTTGAGTTATGTTAGTTTAAGCTAGGTAGCGTCGTGAAACTACCAAAAACAACGTCATCTAACGAGATAGTGTTGTTTTATTGCGAGTACGAAACTGCGATAGGTGAAATGTTGTGAAAGCACACAAAACGGCATGAACAAGCCAAATACTGCGTGTTGTACCGTTACAAGTGCGAAACTGCTATGTTGTGATATTCTCGTTAAAGCGCATGCAAGCATCGTGAAACCTTAAAGAACGATGTCATTTAGCGAGATACAGCGTTCTGTACTGCAATAAGTTGGTGAAAAACTGTGAGGTTATGCAAATATCCTAATTGTGAACGAAACAGTGTAATAGAGCGTTTTTTAATACAAGTGCGAATGTTAGGTTAGGTTAAGATATGAACCGTCGTAAAACCGCAATAAACAATGTCTCTTAGTGAGATGCAGTGTTTTTCACCATTACAAGTCGGGAACTGCGATATCTAATGTGAAAGCGCTTGCAAACGTCGTTAGGTTAGGTTAGGTTAGGTTAGGTTAGGTTAGGTTACGTTAGGTTAGGTTAGGTTAGGTTTGGTTAGGTTAGGTTAGGTTAGGTTAGGTTAGGGTATGTTAGGTAAGGTTTGGTTAGGTTAGGTTAGGTTAGGTTGGTTTAGGTAAGGTTAGGTTAGGTTAAGATATGAACCGCGCTAAAGCCGCATTAAACAATGTCACTTAGTGAGATGCTGTGTTTTTCACCATTACAAGTCGGGAACTGCGATATCTAATGTGAAAGCGCATGAAACCGTCGTAATCTTGTAGAAAACATTGTAAAGTAGCGAATAAAACGTTTTCTAACGATAGAAGTGCGAAGGTTCGGTTAGTTTGAGCTAGGTAGCGTCGTGAAACCACCAAAAACGATGTCATCTAACGAGATAGTGTTGTTTTATTGCGAGTACGAAACTGCGATAGGTGAAATATTGGGAAAGCACACAAAATGGCATGAACTAGCCAGATACTGCGTCTTGTGCCGTTACAAGTGCGAAACTGCTTTATTGTGATATTCTCGTTAAAGCGCATGCAAGTATCGTGAAACCTTAAAGAACGATGTCATTTAGCGAGATACAGCGTTCTGTACTGTAATAAGTTGGTGAGAAACTGTGAGGTCAAGCAAATATCGTAATTGTGAACGAAACAGTGTAATTGAGCGTATTTAGATACAAGTGCGAATGTTAGGTTAGGTTGAGATATCAACCGTCGTAAAACCGCATCAAACAATGTCACTTAGTGAGATGTAGTGTTTTTCAACATTACAAGTCGGGAACTACGATATCTAATGTGAAAGTGCATGAAACCGTCGTAATCTTGTAGAAAACATTGTAAAGCTGCGAGTAAAACGTTTTCTAACGATAGAAGTGCGAAGGTTATATTAGGTTGACTTATGTTTAAGCTATATAGCGTCGTGAGACCACCAAAAAGGACGTCATGTAGCGAGAAAGTGTTGTTTTATTGCATATACGAAACTGCAATAGGTGAAATGTTGTGAAAGCACACAAAACGGCATGAACAAGCCAGATACTGCGTGTTGTACCGTTACAAGTGCGAAACTGCTCTGATGTGATATTCTCGTTAAAGCGCATGCAAGCATCGTGAAACCTTAAAGAACGATGTCATTTAGCGAGATACAGCGTTCTGTACTGCAATAAGTTGGTGAAAAACTGTGAGGTTATGCAAATATTGTAATTGTGAACGAAACAGTGTAATAGAGCGTTTTTCAATACAAGTGCGAATGTTAGGTTAGGTTGACATATCAACCGTCGTAAAACTGCATTAAACAATGTCACTTAGTGAGATGTAGTGTTTTTCGACATTACAAGTCGGGAACTACGATATCTAATGTGAAAGCGCATTAAACCGCGTAATCTTGTAGAAAACATTGTAAAGTTGCGAGTAAACGTTTTCTAACGATAGAAGTGCGAAGGTTAGGTTAGGTTAGGTTAGTTTAAGCTAGGTAGCGTCGTGAAACTACCAAAAACGACGTCATCTAACGAGATAGTGTTGTTTTATAGCGAGTATTAAACTGCGATAGGTGAAATGTTGTGAAAGCACACAAAACGGCATGAACAAGCCAAATACTGCGTGTTCTACCGTTACAAGTGCGAAACTGCTATATTGTGATATTCTCGTTAAAGCGCATGCAAGCATCGTGAAACCTTAAGAACAATGTCATTTAGCGAGATACAGCGTTCTGTACTGCAATAAGTTGGTGAAAAACTGTGAGGTTATGCAAATATCGTAATTGTGAACAAAACAGTGTAATAGAGCGTTTTTAGATACAAGTGCGAATGTTAGGTTAGGTTAAGATATGAACCGTCGTAAAACCGCATTAAACAATGTCAATTACTGAGATGCAGTGTTTTTCACCATTAAAAGTGGGGAACTGCGATATTTAATGTGAAAGCGCTTGCAACCGTCGTTAGGTTAGGTTAGGTTAGGTTAGGTTAGGTTTGGTTAGGTTAGGTTAGGTTAGGTTAGATTAGGTTAGGTTGGGTTGAGTTGGGTTAGGCTAGGTTAGGTTAGGTTAGGTTGGGTTAGGTTAGGTTAGGTTACGTTAGGTTAGGTTAGGTTACGTTAGGTTAGGTTAGGTTAGGTTACGTTAGGTTAGGTTAGGTTAGGTAAGGATAATTTGGTTAGGTTAGGTAAGGTTAGGTTAGGTTAGGTTGGGTTGGGTGTTGTTGGGTTGGGTTGGGTTGGGTTAGGTTGGGTTAGGTTAGGTTAGGTTACGTTAGGTTAGGTTAGGTCACGTTAGGTTATGTTAGGTTAGGTTAGGTTACGTTAGGTTAGGTTAGGTCAGGTAAGGTTAGGTTACGTTAGAATAGGTTAGGTTAGGTTACGTTAGGTTAGGTTAAGTTAGGTTAGGTTAGATTAGGTTAGGTCAGCTTAGGTTAGGTTAGGTTGGGTTGGGTTGGGTTAGGTTAGGTTGGGTTAGGTAAGGTTAGGTTAGGTTAGGTTAGGTTAGGTTAAGGTATGAACCGTCGTAAAACCGCATTAAACAATGTCACTTAGTGAGATGCAGTGTGTATCACCTTTACAAGTTGGGAACTGTGATATCTAATGTGAAAGCGCTTGAAACCGTCGTAATGTTGTAGAAAGCAATGTAAAGTAGCGAGTAAAACGTTTTCTAACGATAGAAGTGCGAAGGTCATGTTAGGTTGAGTTATGTTAGTTTCAGCAAGGTAGCGTCGTGAAACTACCAAAAACAACGTCATCTAACGAGATAGTGTTGTTTTATTGCGAGTACGAAACTGCGATAGGTGAAATGTTGTGAAAGCACACAAAACGGCATGAACAAGCCAAATACTGCGTGTTGTACCGTTACAAGTGCGAAACTGCTATGTTGTGATATTCTCGTTAAAGCGCATGCAAGCATCGTGAAACCTTAAAGAACGATGTCATTTAGCGAGATACAGCGTTCTGTACTGCAATAAGTTGGTGAAAAACTGTGAGGTTATGCAAATATCCTAATTGTGAACGAAACAGTGTAATAGAGCGTTTTTTAATACAAGTGCGAATGTTAGGTTAGGTTAAGGTATGAACCGTCGTAAAACCGCATTAAACAATGTCACTTAGTGAGATGCAGTGTTTTTCACCTTTACAAGTTGGGAACTGTGATATCTAATGTGAAAGCGCTTGAAACCGTCGTAATGTTGTAGAAAGCAATGTAAAGTAGCGAGTAAAACGTTTTCTAACGATAGAAGTGCGAAGGTCATGTTAGGTTGAGTTATGTTAGTTTAAGCTAGGTAGCGTCGTGAAACTACCAAAAAACACGTCATCTAACGAGATAGTGTTGTTTTATTGCGACTACGAAACTGCGATAGGTGAAATGTTGTGAAAGCACACAAAACGGCATGAACAAGCCAAATACTGCGTGTTGTACCGTTACAAGTGCGAAACTGCTATGTTGTGATATTCTCGTTAAAGCGCATGAAAGCATCGTGCAACCTTAAAGAACGATGTCATTTAGCGAGATACAGCGTTCTGTACTGCAATAAGTTGGTGAAAAACTGTGAGGTTATGCAAATATCCTAATTGTGAACGAAACAGTGTAATAGAGCGTTTTTAATACAAGTGCGAATGTTAGGTTAGGTTAAGATATGAACCGTCGTAAAACCGCATTAATCAATGTCACTTAGTGAGATGCAGTGTTTTTCACCATTACAAGTCGGGAACTGCGATATCTAATGTGAAAGCGCTTGCAAACGTCGTTAGGTTAGGTTAGGTTAGGTTAGGTTAGGTTAGGTTAGGTTAGGTTACGTTAGGTTAGGTTAGGTTAGGTTAGGTTAGGTTTGGTTAGGTTAGGTTAGGTTAGGTTAGGGTATGTTAGGTAAGGTTTGGTTAGGTTAGGTTAGGTTAGGTTGGTTTAGGTAAGGTTAGGTTAGGTTAAGATATGAACCGCGCTAAAACCGCATTAAACAATGTCACTTAGTGAGATGCTGTGTTTTTCACCATTACAAGTCGGGAACTGCGATATCTAATGTGAAAGCGCATGAAACCGTCGTAATCTTGTAGAAAACATTGTAAAGTAGCGAATAAAACGTTTTCTAACGATAGAAGTGCGAAGGTTCGGTTAGTTTGAGTTATGTTAGTTTAAGCTAGGTAGCGTAGTGAAACCACCAAAAACGACGTCATCTAACGAGATAGTGTTGTTTTAATGCGAGTACGAAACTGCGATAGGTAAAATGTTGTGAAAGCACACAAAACGGCATGAACAAGCCAAATACTGCGTGTTGTACCGTTACAAGTGCGAAACTGCTATGTTGTGACATTCTCGGTAAAGCGCATGCAAGTATCGTGAAACCTTAAAGAACGATGTCATTTAGCGAGATACAGCGTTCTGTACTGTAATAAGTTGGTGAGAAACTGTGAGGTCAAGCAAATATCGTAATTGTGAACGAAACAGTGTAATTGAGCGTCTTTAGATACAAGTGCGAATGTTAGGTTAGGTTGACATATCAACCGTCGTAAAACCGCATTAAACAATGTCACTTAGTGAGATGTAGTGTTTTTCAACATTACAAGTCGGGAACTACGATATCTAATGTGAAAGCGCATGAAACCGTCGTAATCTTGTAGAAAACATTGTAAAGTTGCGAGTAAAACGTTTTCTAACGATAGAAGTGCGAAGGTTAGGTTAGGTTAGGTTAGTTTAAGCTAGGTAGCGTCGTGAAACTACCAAAAACGACGTCATCTAACGAGATAGTGTTGTTTTATAGCGAGTTTTAAACTGCGATAGGTGAAATGTTGTGAAAGCACACAAAACGGCATGAACAAGCCAAATACTGCGTGTTCTACCGTTACAAGTGCGAAACTGCTATATTGTGATATTCTCGTTAAAGCGCATGCAAGCATCGTGAAACCTTAAAGAACAATGTCATTTAGCGAGATACAGCGTTCTGTACTGCAATAAGTTGGTGAAAAACTGTGAGGTTATGCAAATATCGTAATTGTGAACAAAACAGTGTAATAGAGCGTTTTTAGATACAAGTGCGAATGTTAGGTTAGGTTAAGATATGAACCGTCGTAAAACCGCATTAAACAATGTCAATTACTGAGATGCAGTGTTTATCACCATTAAAAGTGGGGATCTGCGATATTTAATGTGAAAGCGCTTGCAACCGTCGTTAGGTTAGGTTAGGTTAGGTTAGGTTAGGTTTGGTTAGGTTAGGTTAGGTTAGGTTAGGTTAGATTAGGTTAGGTTGGGTTGAGTTGGGTTAGGTTAGGTTAGGTTAGGTTAGGTTAGGTTGGGTTAGGTCAGGTTAGGTTAGGTTAGGTTACGTTAGGTTAGGTTAGGTTACGTTAGGTTAGGTTAGGTTAGGTTACGTTAGGTTAGGTTAGGTTAGGTAAGGATATTGGTTAGGTTAGGTAAGGTTAGGTTAGGTTAGGTTGGGTTGGGTGTTGTTGGGTTGGGTTGGTTTGGGTGGGGTTAGGTTGGGTTAGGTTAGGTTAGGTTACGTTAGGTTAGGTTAGGTTAGGTTACGTTAGGTTATGTTAGGTTAGGTTAGGTTACGTTAGGTTAGGTTAGGTCAGGTAAGGTTAGGTTACGTTAGAATAGGTTAGGTTAGGTTACGTTAGGTTAGGTTAAGTTAGGTTAGGTTAGGTTAGGTTAGGTTAGGTTGGGTTGGGTTGGGTTAGGTTGGGTTAGGTTAGGTTAGGTTAGGTTGGGTTAGGTTAGTTTAGGTTAGGTTAGGTTAGGTTGGGTTGGGTTGGGTTAGGTTAGGTTAGGTTAGGTAAGGTTAGGTTAGGTTAATTTCGGTTAGGTTAAGGTATGAACCGTCGTAAAACCGCATTAGACAATGTCACTTAGTGAGATGCAGTGTTTTTCACCTTTACAAGTTGGGAACTGTGATATCTAATGTGAAAGCGCATAAAACTGTCGTAATGTTGTAGAGAGCATTGTAAAGTAGCGAGTAAAACGTTTTCTAACGATAGAAGTGCGAAGGTTATATTAGGTTGAGTTATGTTAGTTTAAGCTATGTAGCGTCGTGAGACCACCAAAAAGGACGTCATCTAACGAGATAGTGTTGTTTTATTGCATGTACGAAACTGCAATAGGTGAAATGTTGTGAAAGCACACAAAACGGCATGAACAAGCCAAATACTGCGTGTTCTACCGTTACAAGTGCGAAACTGCTATATTGTGATATTCTCGTTAAAGCGCATGCAAGCATCGTGAAACCTTAAAGAACATTGTCATTTAGCGAGATACAGCGTTCTGTACTGCAATAAGTGGGTGAAAAACTGTGAGGTTATGCAAATATCGTAATTGTGAACGAAACAGTGTAATAGAGCGTTTTTAGATACAAGTGCGAATGTTCGGTTAGGTTAAGATATGAACCGTCGTAAAACCGCATTAAACAATGTCACTTAGTGAGATGCAGTGTTTTTCACCGTTACAAGTCGGGAACTGCGATATCTAATGTGAAAGCGCTTGCAACCGTCGTTAGGTTAGGTTAGGTTAGGTTAGGTTTCGTTAGGTTAGGTTAGGTTAGGTTAGGTTAGATTAGGTTGGGTTGAGTTGGGTTAGGTTAGGTTAGGTTAGGTTAGGTTACGTTGGGTTAGGTTAGGTTAGGTTAGGTTAGGTTACGTTAGGTTAGGTTAGGTTAGGTTAGGTTAGGTAAGGATAATTTGGTTAGGTTAGGTAAGGTTAGGTTAGGTTAGGTTAGGTTGGGGTGGGTGTTGTTGGGTTGGGTTGGGTTGGGTTAGGTTTGGTTAGGTTAGGTTAGGTGACGTTACGTTACGTTAGGTTATGTTAGGTTAGGTTACGTTACGTTAGGTTAGGTTAGATCAGGTAGAATAGGTTAGGTTAGGTTAGGTTACGTTAGGTTAGGTTAGGTTAGGTTAGGTTAGGTTGTGTTAGGTTAGGTTAGGTTAGCTTAGGTTAGGTTAGGTTGGGTTTGGTTGGGTTAGGTTGGGTTAGGTTAGGTTAGGTTAGGTAAGGTTTGGTTAGGTTAGGTTAGGTTAGGTTGGGTTAGGTTGGGTTAAGTAAGGTTAGGTTAGGTTAGGTTAAGATATGAACCGCGCTAAAACCGCATTAAACAATGTCACTTAGTGAGATGCAGTGTTTTTCACCTTTACAAGTTGGGAACTGCGATATCTAATGTGAAAGCGCTTGAAACCGTCGTAATGTTGTAGAAAGCAATGTAAAGTGGCGAGTAAAACGTTTTCTAACGATAGAAGTGCGAAGGTTATGTTAGGTTGAGTTATGTTAGTTTAAGCTAGGTAGCGTCGTGAAACCACCAAAAACGACGTCATCTAACGAGATAGTGTTGTTTTATTGCGAGTACGAAACTGCGATAGGTGAAATGTTGTGAAAGCACACAAAACGGCATGAACAAGCCAAATACTGCGTGTTGTACCGTTACAAGTGCGAAACCGCTATGTTGTGATATTCTCGTTAAAGCGCATGCAAGCATCGTGAAACCTTAAAGAATGATGTCATTTAGCGAGAGACAGCGTTCTGTACTGTAATAAGTAGGGGAAAAACTGTGAGGTCATGCAAATATCGTAATTGTGAACGAAACAGTGTAATAGAGCGTTTTGAGATACAAGCGCGAATGTTGGGTTAGGTTAAGATATGAACCGTCGTAAAACCGCATTAAACAATGTCACTTAGTGAGATGCAGTGTTTTTCACCATTACAAGTTGGGAACTGCGATATCTAATGTGAAAGCGCTTGCAAACGTCGTTAGGTTAGGTTAGGTTAGGTTAGGTTACGTTAGGTTAGGTTTGGTTAGGGTAGGTTAGGTTAGGTTAGGTTATGTTAGGTTAGGTTGGGTTAGGTTAGGTTAGGATACGTTAGGTTAAGGTATGAACCGTCGTAAAACCGCAATAAACAATGTCACTTAGTGAGATGCAGTGTTTTTCACCTTTACAAGTCGGGAACTGCGATATCTAATGTGAAAGCGCTTGAAACCGTCGTAATGTTGTAGAAAGCAATGTAAAGTAGCGAGTAAAACGTTTTCTAACGATAGAAGTGCGAAGGTTATGTTAGGTTGAGTTATGTTAGTTTAAGCTAGGTAGCGTCGTGAAACCACCAAAAATGACGTCATCTAACGAGATAGTGTTGTTTTATTGCGAGTACGAAACTGCGATAGGTAAAATGTTGTGAAAGCACACAAAACGGCATGAACAAGCCAAATACTGCGTGTTGTACCGTTACAAGTGCGAAAGTGCTATGTTGTGACATTCTCGGTAAAGCGCATGCAAGTATCGTGAAACCTTAAAAAACGATGTCATTTAGCGAGATACAGCGTTCTGTACTGTAATAAGTTGGTGAGAAACTGTGAGGTCAAGCAAATATCGTAATTGTGAACGAAACAGTGTAATTGAGCGTCTTTAGATACAAGTGCGAATGTTAGGTTAGGTTGACATATGAACCGTCGTAAAACCGCATTAAACAATGTACTTAGTGAGATATAGTGTTTTTCAACATTACAAGTCGGGAACTACGATATCTAATGTGAAAGCGCATGAAACCGTCGTAATCTTGTAGAAAACATTGTAAAGTGGCGAGTAAAACGTTTTCTAACGATAGAAGTGCGAAGGTTAGGTTAAGTTAGGTTAGTTTAAGCTAGGTAGCGTCGTGAAACTACCAAAAACGACGTCATCTAACGAGATAGTGTTGTTTTATAGCGAGTATTAAACTGCGATAGGTGAAATGTGAAAGCACACAAAACGGCATGAACAAGCCAAATACTGCGTGTTCTACCGTTACAAGTGCGAAACTGCTATATTGTGATATTCTCGTTAAAGCGCATGCAAGCATCGTGAAACCTTAAGAACAATGTCATTTAGCGAGATACAGCGTTCTGTACTGCAATAAGTTGGTGAAAAACTGTGAGGTTATGCAAATATCGTAATTGTGAACAAAACAGTGTAATAGAGCGTTTTTAGATACAAGTGCGAATGTTAGGTTAGGTTAAGATATGAACCGTCGTAAAACCGCATTAAACAATGTCAATTACTGAGATGCAGTGTTTTTCACCATTAAAAGTGGGGAACTGCGATATTTAATGTGAAAGCGCTTGCAACCGTCGTTAGGTTAGGTTAGGTTAGGTTAGGTTAGGTTTGGTTAGGTTAGGTTAGGTTAGGTTAGATTAGGTTAGGTTGGGTTGAGTTGGGTTAGGCTAGGTTAGGTTAGGTTAGGTTGGGTTAGGTTAGGTTAGGTTACGTTAGGTTAGGTTAGGTTACGTTAGGTTAGGTTAGGTTAGGTTACGTTAGGTTAGGTTAGGTTAGGTAAGGATAATTTGGTTAGGTTAGGTAAGGTTAGGTTAGGTTAGGTTGGGTTGGGTGTTGTTGGGTTGGGTTGGGTTGGGTTAGGTTGGGTTAGGTTAGGTTAGGTTACGTTAGGTTAGGTTAGGTCACGTTAGGTTATGTTAGGTTAGGTTAGGTTACGTTAGGTTAGGTTAGGTCAGGTAAGGTTAGGTTACGTTAGAATAGGTTAGGTTAGGTTACGTTAGGTTAGGTTAAGTTAGGTTAGGTTAGATTAGGTTAGGTCAGCTTAGGTTAGGTTAGGTTGGGTTGGGTTGGGTTAGGTTAGGTTGGGTTAGGTAAGGTTAGGTTAGGTTAGGTTAGGTTAGGTTAAGGTATGAACCGTCGTAAAACCGCATTAAACAATGTCACTTAGTGAGATGCAGTGTGTATCACCTTTACAAGTTGGGAACTGTGATATCTAATGTGAAAGCGCTTGAAACCGTCGTAATGTTGTAGAAAGCAATGTAAAGTAGCGAGTAAAACGTTTTCTCACGATAGAAGTGCGAAGGTCATGTTAGGTTGAGTTATGTTAGTTTCAGCAAGGTAGCGTCGTGAAACTACCAAAAACAACGTCATCTAACGAGATAGTGTTGTTTTATTGCGAGTACGAAACTGCGATAGGTGAAATGTTGTGAAAGCACACAAAACGGCATGAACAAGCCAAATACTGCGTGTTGTACCGTTACAAGTGCGAAACTGCTATGTTGTGATATTCTCGTTAAAGCGCATGCAAGCATCGTGAAACCTTAAAGAACGATGTCATTTAGCGAGATACAGCGTTCTGTACTGCAATAAGTTGGTGAAAAACTGTGAGGTTATGCAAATATCCTAATTGTGAACGAAACAGTGTAATAGAGCGTTTTTTAATACAAGTGCGAATGTTAGGTTAGGTTAAGGTATGAACCGTCGTAAAACCGCATTAAACAATGTCACTTAGTGAGATGCAGTGTTTTTCACCTTTACAAGTTGGGAACTGTGATATCTAATGTGAAAGCGCTTGAAACCGTCGTAATGTTGTAGAAAGCAATGTAAAGTAGCGAGTAAAACGTTTTCTAACGATAGAAGTGCGAAGGTCATGTTAGGTTGAGTTATGTTAGTTTAAGCTAGGTAGCGTCGTGAAACTACCAAAAAACACGTCATCTAACGAGATAGTGTTGTTTTATTGCGACTACGAAACTGCGATAGGTGAAATGTTGTGAAAGCACACAAAACGGCATGAACAAGCCAAATACTGCGTGTTGTACCGTTACAAGTGCGAAACTGCTATGTTGTGATATTCTCGTTAAAGCGCATGAAAGCATCGTGCAACCTTAAAGAACGATGTCATTTAGCGAGATACAGCGTTCTGTACTGCAATAAGTTGGTGAAAAACTGTGAGGTTATGCAAATATCCTAATTGTGAACGAAACAGTGTAATAGAGCGTTTTTAATACAAGTGCGAATGTTAGGTTAGGTTAAGATATGAACCGTCGTAAAACCGCATTAATCAATGTCACTTAGTGAGATGCAGTGTTTTTCACCATTACAAGTCGGGAACTGCGATATCTAATGTGAAAGCGCTTGCAAACGTCGTTAGGTTAGGTTAGGTTAGGTTAGGTTAGGTTAGGTTAGGTTACGTTAGGTTAGGTTAGGTTAGGTTAGGTTAGGTTTGGTTAGGTTAGGTTAGGTTAGGTTAGGGTATGTTAGGTAAGGTTTGGTTAGGTTAGGTTAGGTTAGGTTGGTTTAGGTAAGGTTAGGTTAGGTTAAGATATGAACCGCGCTAAAACCGCATTAAACAATGTCACTTAGTGAGATGCTGTGTTTTTCACCATTACAAGTCGGGAACTGCGATATCTAATGTGAAAGCGCATGAAACCGTCGTAATCTTGTAGAAAACATTGTAAAGTAGCGAATAAAACGTTTTCTAACGATAGAAGTGCGAAGGTTCGGTTAGTTTGAGTTATGTTAGTTTAAGCTAGGTAGCGTAGTGAAACCACCAAAAACGACGTCATCTAACGAGATAGTGTTGTTTTAATGCGAGTACGAAACTGCGATAGGTAAAATGTTGTGAAAGCACACAAAACGGCATGAACAAGCCAAATACTGCGTGTTGTACCGTTACAAGTGCGAAACTGCTATGTTGTGACATTCTCGGTAAAGCGCATGCAAGTATCGTGAAACCTTAAAGAACGATGTCATTTAGCGAGATACAGCGTTCTGTACTGTAATAAGTTGGTGAGAAACTGTGAGGTCAAGCAAATATCGTAATTGTGAACGAAACAGTGTAATTGAGCGTCTTTAGATACAAGTGCGAATGTTAGGTTAGGTTGACATATCAACCGTCGTAAAACCGCATTAAACAATGTCACTTAGTGAGATGTAGTGTTTTTCAACATTACAAGTCGGGAACTACGATATCTAATGTGAAAGCGCATGAAACCGTCGTAATCTTGTAGAAAACATTGTAAAGTTGCGAGTAAAACGTTTTCTAACGATAGAAGTGCGAAGGTTAGGTTAGGTTAGGTTAGTTTAAGCTAGGTAGCGTCGTGAAACTACCAAAAACGACGTCATCTAACGAGATAGTGTTGTTTTATAGCGAGTTTTAAACTGCGATAGGTGAAATGTTGTGAAAGCACACAAAACGGCATGAACAAGCCAAATACTGCGTGTTCTACCGTTACAAGTGCGAAACTGCTATATTGTGATATTCTCGTTAAAGCGCATGCAAGCATCGTGAAACCTTAAAGAACAATGTCATTTAGCGAGATACAGCGTTCTGTACTGCAATAAGTTGGTGAAAAACTGTGAGGTTATGCAAATATCGTAATTGTGAACAAAACAGTGTAATAGAGCGTTTTTAGATACAAGTGCGAATGTTAGGTTAGGTTAAGATATGAACCGTCGTAAAACCGCATTAAACAATGTCAATTACTGAGATGCAGTGTTTATCACCATTAAAAGTGGGGATCTGCGATATTTAATGTGAAAGCGCTTGCAACCGTCGTTAGGTTAGGTTAGGTTAGGTTAGGTTAGGTTTGGTTAGGTTAGGTTAGGTTAGGTTAGGTTAGATTAGGTTAGGTTGGGTTGAGTTGGGTTAGGTTAGGTTAGGTTAGGTTAGGTTAGGTTGGGTTAGGTCAGGTTAGGTTAGGTTAGGTTACGTTAGGTTAGGTTAGGTTACGTTAGGTTAGGTTAGGTTAGGTTACGTTAGGTTAGGTTAGGTTAGGTAAGGATATTGGTTAGGTTAGGTAAGGTTAGGTTAGGTTAGGTTGGGTTGGGTGTTGTTGGGTTGGGTTGGTTTGGGTGGGGTTAGGTTGGGTTAGGTTAGGTTAGGTTACGTTAGGTTAGGTTAGGTTAGGTTACGTTAGGTTATGTTAGGTTAGGTTAGGTTACGTTAGGTTAGGTTAGGTCAGGTAAGGTTAGGTTACGTTAGAATAGGTTAGGTTAGGTTACGTTAGGTTAGGTTAAGTTAGGTTAGGTTAGGTTAGGTTAGGTTAGGTTGGGTTGGGTTGGGTTAGGTTGGGTTAGGTTAGGTTAGGTTAGGTTGGGTTAGGTTAGTTTAGGTTAGGTTAGGTTAGGTTGGGTTGGGTTGGGTTAGGTTAGGTTAGGTTAGGTAAGGTTAGGTTAGGTTAATTTCGGTTAGGTTAAGGTATGAACCGTCGTAAAACCGCATTAGACAATGTCACTTAGTGAGATGCAGTGTTTTTCACCTTTACAAGTTGGGAACTGTGATATCTAATGTGAAAGCGCATAAAACTGTCGTAATGTTGTAGAGAGCATTGTAAAGTAGCGAGTAAAACGTTTTCTAACGATAGAAGTGCGAAGGTTATATTAGGTTGAGTTATGTTAGTTTAAGCTATGTAGCGTCGTGAGACCACCAAAAAGGACGTCATCTAACGAGATAGTGTTGTTTTATTGCATGTACGAAACTGCAATAGGTGAAATGTTGTGAAAGCACACAAAACGGCATGAACAAGCCAAATACTGCGTGTTCTACCGTTACAAGTGCGAAACTGCTATGTTGTGACATTCTCGGTAAAGCGCATGCAAGTATCGTGAAACCTTAAAGAACGATGTCATTTAGCGAGATACAGCGTTCTGTACTGTAATAAGTTGGTGAGAAACTGTGAGGTCAAGCAAATATCGTAATTGTGAACGAAACAGTGTAATTGAGCGTCTTTAGATACAAGTGCGAATGTTACGTTAGGTTGACATATCAACCGTCGTAAAACCGCAATAAACAATGTCACTTAGTGAGATGTAGTGTTTTTCATCATTACAAGTCGGAAACTACGATATCTAATGTGAAAGCGCATGAAACCGTCGTAATCTTGTAGAAAACAATGTAAAGTTGCGAGTAAAACGTTTTCTAACGATAGAAGTGCGAAGGTTAGGTTAGGTTAGGTTAGTTTAAGCTAGGTAGCGTCGTGAAACTACCAAAAATGACGTCATCTAACGAGATAGTGTTGTTTTATTGCGAGTATCAAACTGCGATAGGTGAAATGTTGTGAATGCACACAAAACGGCATGAACAAGCCAAATACTGTGTGTTCTACCGTTACAAGTGCGAAACTGCTATATTGTGATATTCTCGTTAAAGCGCATGCAAGCATCGTGAAACCTTAAAGAATGATGTCATTTAGCGAGATACAGCGTTCTGTACTGCAATAGGTTGGTGAAAAACTGTGAGGTTATGCAAATATCGTAATTGTGAACGAAACAGTGTAATAGAGCGTTTTGAGATACAAGCGCGAATGTTGGGTTAGGTTAAGATATGAACCGTCGTAAAACCGCATTAAACAATGTCACTTAGTGAGATGCAGTGTTTTTCACCATGACAAGTTGGGAACTGCGATATCTAATGTGAAAGCGCTCGAAAACGTCGTTAGGTTAGGTTAGGTTAGGTTAGGTTAGGTTAGGTTACGTTAGGTTAGGTTTGGTTAGGTTAGGTTAGGTTAGGTTATGTTAGGTTAGGTTGGGTTAGGTTAGGTTAGGTTACGTTAGGTTAAGGTATGAACCGTCGTAAAACCGCAATAAACAATGTCACTTAGTGAGATGCAGTGTTTTTCAACTTTACAAGTCGGGAACTGCGATATCTAATGTGAAAGCGCTTGAAACCGTCGTAATGTTGTAGAAAGCAATGTAAAGTAGCGAGTAAAACGTTTTCTAACGATAGAAGTGCGAAGGTTATGTTAGGTTGTTATGTTAGTTTAAGCTAGGTAGCGTCGTGAAACCACCAAAAACGACGTCATCTAACGAGATAGTGTTGTTTTATTGCGAGTACGAAACTGCGATAGGTAAAATGTTGTGAAAGCACACGAAACGGCATGAACAAGCCAAATACTGCGTGTTGTACCGTTACAAGTGCGAAAGTGCTATGTTGTGACATTCTCGGTAAAGCGCATGCAAGTATCGTGAAACCTTAAAGAACGATGTCATTTAGCGAGATACAGCGTTCTGTACTGTAATAAGTTGGTGAGAAACTGTGAGGTCAAGCAAATATCGTAATTGTGAACGAAACAGTGTAATTGAGCGTCTTTAGATACAAGTGCGAATGTTAGGTTAGGTTGACATATCAACCGTCGTAAAACCGCATTAAACAATGTCACTTAGTGAGATGTAGTGTTTTTCAACATTACAAGTCGGGAACTACGATATCTAATGTGAAAGCGCATGAAACCGTCGTAATCTTGTAGAAAACATTGTAAAGTTGCGAGTGAAACGTTTTCTAACCATAGAAGTGCGAAGGTTAGGTTAGGTTAGGTTAGTTT
This sequence comes from Rhipicephalus microplus, assembly GCF_043290135.1. NCBI lineage: Eukaryota > Metazoa > Arthropoda > Arachnida > Ixodida > Ixodidae > Rhipicephalus > Rhipicephalus microplus. Next base: position 2,130,760 of record NW_027464609.1, read on the forward strand.
AAGCTAGGTAGCGTCGTGAAACTACCAAAAACGACGTCATCTAACGAGATAGTGTTGTTTTATAGCGAGTATTAAACTGCGATAGGTGAAATGTTGTGAAAGCACACAAAACGGCATGAACAAGCCAAATACTGCGTGTTCTACCGTTACAAGTGCGAAACTGCTATATTGTGATATTCTCGTTAAAGCGCATGCAAGCATCGTGAAACCTTAAAGAACAATGTCATTTAGCGAGATACAGCGTTCTGTACTGCAATAAGTTGGTGAAAAACTGTGAGGTTATGCAAGTATCGTAATTGTGAACAAGACAGTGTAATAGAGCGTTTTAGATACAAGTGCGAATGTTAGGTTAGGTTAAGATATGAATCGTCGTAAAACCGCATTAAACAATGTCAATTACTGAGATGCAGTGTTTTTCACCATTAAAAGTGGGGAACTGCGATATTTAATGTGAAAGCGCTTGCAACCGTCGTTAGGTTAGGTTAGGTTAGGTTAGGTTTGGTTAGGTTAGGTTAGGTTAGGTTAGATTAGGTTAGGTTGGGTTGAGTTGGGTTAGGTTAGGTTAGGTTAGGTTAGGTTGGGTTAGGTTAGGTTAGGTTACGTTAGGTTACGTTAGGTTACGTTAGGTTAGGTTAGGCTAGGTTACGTTAGGTTAGGTTAGGTTAGGTAAGGATAATTTGGTTAGGTTAGGTAAGGTTAGGTTAGGTTAGGTTAGGTTGGGTTGGGTGTTGTTGGGTTGGGTTGGGTTGGGTTAGGTTGGGTTAGGTTAGGTTAGGTTACGTTAGGTTAGGTTAGGTTAGGATACGTTAGGTTATGTTAGGTTAGGTTAGGTTACGTTAGGTTAGGTTAGGTCAGGTAAGGTTAGGTTACGTTAGAATAGGTTAGGTTAGGTTACGTTAGGTTAGGTTAAGTTAGGTTAGGTTAGGTTTGGTTAGGTTAGGTTAGGTTAGCTTAGGTTAGGTTAGGTTAGGTTGGGTTGGGTTAGGTTGGGTTGGGTTGGGTTAGGTTAGGTTAGGTTAGGTAAGGTTAGGTTAGGTTAGGTTAGGTTAGGTTAAGGTATGAACCGTCGTAAAACCGCATTAAACAATGTCACTTAGTGAGATGCAGTGTTTTTCACCTTTACAAGTTGGGAACTGTGATATCTAATGTGAAAGCGCTTGAAACCGTCGTATTGTTGTAGAAAGCAATGTAAAGTAGCGAGTAAAACGTTTTCTCACGATAGAAGTGCGAAGGTCATGTTAGGTTGAGTTATGTTAGTTTAAGCTAGGTAGCGTCGTGAAACTACCAAAAACAACGTCATCTAACGAGATAGTGTTGTTTTATTGCGAGTACGAAACTGCGATAGGTGAAATGTTGTGAAAGCACACAAAACGGCATGAACAAGCCAAATACTGCGTGTTGTACCGTTACAAGTGCGAAACTGCTATGTCGTGATATTCTCGTTAAAGCGCATGCAAGCATCGTGAAACCTTAAAGAACGATGTCATTTAGCGAGATACAGCGTTCTGTACTGCAATAAGTTGGTGAAAAACTGTGAGGTTATGCAAATATCCTAATTGTGAACGAAACAGTGTAATAGAGCGTTTTTTAATACAAGTGTGAATGTTAGGTTAGGTTAAGATATGAACCGTCGTAAAACCGCTATAAACAATGTCACTTAGTGAGATGCAGTGTTTTTCACCTTTACAAGTTGGGAACTGTGATATCTAATGTGAAAGCGCTTGAAACCGTCGTAATGTTGTAGAAAGCAATGTAAAGTAGCGAGTAAAACGTTTTCTAACGATAGAAGTGCGAAGGTCATGTTAGGTTGAGTTATGTTAGTTTAAGCTAAGTAGCGTCGTGAAACTACCAAAAACAACGTCATCTAACGAGATAGTGTTGTTTTATTGCGACTACGAAACTGCGATAGGTGAAATGTTGTGAAAGCACACAAAACGGCATGAACAAGCCAAATACTGCGTGTTGTACCGTTACAAGTGCGAAACTGCTATGTTGTGATATTCTCGTTAAAGCGCATGAAAGCATCGTGAAACCTTAAAGAACGATGTCATTTAGCGAGATACAGCGTTCTGTACTGCAATAAGTTGGTGAAAAACTGTGAGGTTATGCAAATATCCTAATTGTGAACGAAACAGTGTAATAGAGCGTTTTTTAATACAAGTGCGAATGTTAGGTTAGGTTAAGATATGAACCGTCGTAAAACCGCATTAATCAATGTCACTTAGTGAGATGCAGTGTTTTTCACCATTACAAGTCGGGAACTGCGATATCTAATGTGAAAGCGCTTGCAAACGTCGTTAGGTTAGGTTAGGTTAGGTTAGGTTAGGTTAGGTTAGGTTAGGTTAGGTTACGTTAGGTTAGGTTAGGTTAGGTTAGGTTAGGTTAGGTTAGGGTATGTTAGGTAAGGTTTGGTTAGGTTAGGTTAGGTTAGGTTGGTTTAGGTAAGGTTAGGTTAGGTTAAGATATGAACCGCGCTAAAACCGCATTAAACAATGTCACTTAGTGAGATGCTGTGTTTTTCACCATTACAAGTCGGGAACTGCGATATCTAATGTGAAAGCGCATGAAACCGTCGTAATCTTGTAGAAAACATTGTAAAGTAGCGAATAAAACGTTTTCTAACGATAGAAGTGCGAAGGTTCGGTTAGTTTGAGTTATGTTAGTTTAAGCTAGGTAACGTCGTGAAACCACCAAAAACGACGTCATCTAACGAGATAGTGTTGTTTTAATGCGAGTACGAAACTGCGATAGGTAAAATGTTGTGAAAGCACACAAAACGGCATGAACAAGCCAAATACTGCGTGTTGTACCGTTACAAGTGCGAAACTGCTATGTTGTGACATTCTCGGTAAAGCGCATGCAAGTATCGTGAAACCTTAAAGAACGATGTCATTTAGCGAGATACAGCGTTCTGTACTGTAATAAGTTGGTGAGAAACTGTGAGGTCAAGCAAATATCGTAATTGTGAACGAAACAGTGTAATTGAGCGTCTTTAGATACAAGTGCGAATGTTAGGTTAGGTTGACATATCAACCGTCGTAAAACCGCAATAAACAATGTCACTTAGTGAGATGTAGTGTTTTTCATCATTACAAGTCGGAAACTACGATATCTAATGTGAAAGCGCATGAAACCGTCGTAATCTTGTAGAAAACATTGTAAAGTTGCGAGTAAAACGTTTTCTAACGATAGAAGTGCGAAGGTTAGGTTAGGTTAGGTTAGTTTAAGCTAGGTAGCGTCGTGAAACTACCAAAAACGACGTCATCTAACGAGATAGTGTTGTTTTATAGCGAGTATTAAACTGCGATAGGTGAAATGTTGTGAAAGCACACAAAACGGCATGAACAAGCCAGATACTGCGTGTTGTACCGTTACAAGTGCGAAACTGCTCTGATGTGATATTCTCGTTAAAGCGCATGCAAGCATCGTGAAACCTTAAAGAACGATGTCATTTAGCGAGATACAGCGTTCTGTACTGCAATAAGTTGGTGAAAAACTGTGAGGTTATGCAAATATTGTAATTGTGAACGAAACAGTGTAATAGAGCGTTTTTCAATACAAGTGCGAATCTTAAGTTAGGTTAAGATATGAACCGTCGTAAAACCGCATTAAACAATGTCACTTAGTGAGATGCAGTGTTTTTCACCATTACAAGTCGGGAACTGCGATATCTAATGTGAAAGCGCTTGCAAACGTCGTTAGGTTAGGTTAGGTTAGGTTAGGTTAGGTTACGTTAGGTTAGGTTAGGTTAGGTTAGGTTAGGTTTGGTTAGGTTAGGTTAGGTTAGGTTATGTTAGGTAAGGTTTGGTTAGGTTAGGTTAGGTTAGGTTAGGTTGGGTTAGGTTGGGTAAGTAAGGTTAGGTTAGGTTAGGTTAAGATATGAACCGCGCTAAAACCGCATTAAACAATGTCACTTAGTGAGATGCTGTGTTTTTCACCATTACAAGTCGGGAACTGCGATATCTAATGTGAAAGCGCATAAAACTGTCGTAATGTTGTAGAGAGCATTGTAAAGTAGCGAGTAAAACGTTTTCTAACGATAGAAGTGCGAAGGTTATATTAGGTTGAGTTATGTTAGTTTAAGCTAAGTAGCGTCGTGAGACCACCAAAAAGGACGTCATCTAACGAGATAGTGTTGTTTTATTGCATGTACGAAACTGCAATAGGTGAAATGTTGTGAAAGCACACAAAACGGCATGAACAAGCCAAATACTGCGTGTTCTACCGTTACAAGTGCGAAACTGCTATATTGTGATATTCTCGTTAAAGCGCATGCAAGCATCGTGAAACCTTAAAGAACAATGTCATTTAGCGAGATACAGCGTTCTGTACTGCAATAAGTGGGTGAAAAACTGTGAGGTTATGCAAATATCGTAATTGTGAACGAAACAGTGTAATAGAGCGTTTTTAGATACAAGTGCGAATGTTCGGTTAGGTTAAGATATGAACCGTCGTAAAACCGCATTAAACAATGTCACTTAGTGAGATGCAGTGTTTTTCACCGTTACAAGTCGGGAACTGCGATATCTAATGTGAAAGCGCTTGCAACCGTCGTTAGGTTAGGTTAGGTTAGGTTAGGTTAGGTTAGGTTAGGTTAGGTTTCGTTAGGTTAGGTTAGGTTAGGTTAGGTTAGATTAGGTTGGGTTGAGTTGGGTTAGGTTAGGTTAGGTTAGGTTAGGTTACGTTGGGTTAGGTTAGGTTAGGTTAGGTTAGGTTACGTTAGGTTAGGTTAGGTTAGGTTATGTTAGGTAAGGATAATTTGGTTAGGTTAGGTAAGGTTAGGTTAGGTTAGGTTAGGTTGGGGTGGGTGTTGTTGGGTTGGGTTGGGTTGGGTTAGGTTTGGTTAGGTTAGGTTAGGTGACGTTACGTTACGTTAGGTTATGTTAGGTTAGGTTACGTTACGTTAGGTTAGGTTAGATCAGGTAGAATAGGTTAGGTTAGGTTAGGTTACGTTAGGTTAGGTTAGGTTAGGTTAGGTTAGGTTGTGTTAGGTTAGGTTAGGTTAGCTTAGGTTAGGTTAGGTTGGGTTTGGTTGGGTTAGGTTGGGTTAGGTTAGGTTAGGTTAGGTAAGGTTTGGTTAGGTTAGGTTAGGTTAGGTTGGGTTAGGTTGGGTTAAGTAAGGTTAGGTTAGGTTAGGTTAAGATATGAACCGCGCTAAAACCGCATTAAACAATGTCACTTAGTGAGATGCAGTGTTTTTCACCTTTACAAGTTGGGAACTGCGATATCTAATGTGAAAGCGCTTGAAACCGTCGTAATGTTGTAGAAAGCAATGTAAAGTGGCGAGTAAAACGTTTTCTAACGATAGAAGTGCGAAGGTTATGTTAGGTTGAGTTATGTTAGTTTAAGCTAGGTAGCGTCGTGAAACCACCAAAAACGACGTCATCTAACGAGATAGTGTTGTTTTATTGCGAGTACGAAACTGCGATAGGTGAAATGTTGTGAAAGCACACAAAACGGCATGAACAAGCCAAATACTGCGTGTTGTACCGTTACAAGTGCGAAACCGCTATGTTGTGATATTCTCGTTAAAGCGCATGCAAGCATCGTGAAACCTTAAAGAATGATGTCATTTAGCGAGAGACAGCGTTCTGTACTGTAATAAGTTGGTGAGAAACTGTGAGGTCAAGCAAATATCGTAATTGTGAACGAAACAGTGTAATTGAGCGTCTTTAGATACAAGTGCGAATGTTAGGTTAGGTTGACATATCAACCGTCGTAAAACCGCAATAAACAATGTCACTTAGTGAGATGTAGTGTTTTTCATCATTACAAGTCGGAAACTACGATATCTAATGTGAAAGCGCATGAAACCGTCGTAATCTTGTAGAAAACATTGTAAAGTTGCGAGTAAAACGTTTTCTAACGATAGAAGTGCGAAGGTTAGGTTAGGTTAGGTTAGTTTAAGCTAGGTAGCGTCGTGAAACTACCAAAAACGACGTCATCTAACGAGATAGTGTTGTTTTATAGCGAGTATTAAACTGCGATAGGTGAAATGTTGTGAAAGCACACAAAACGGCATGAACAAGCCAGATACTGCGTGTTGTACCGTTACAAGTGCGAAACTGCTCTGATGTGATATTCTCGTTAAAGCGCATGCAAGCATCGTGAAACCTTAAAGAACGATGTCATTTAGCGAGATACAGCGTTCTGTACTGCAATAAGTTGGTGAAAAACTGTGAGGTTATGCAAATATTGTAATTGTGAACGAAACAGTGTAATAGAGCGTTTTTCAATACAAGTGCGAATCTTAAGTTAGGTTAAGATATGAACCGTCGTAAAACCGCATTAAACAATGTCACTTAGTGAGATGCAGTGTTTTTCACCATTACAAGTCGGGAACTGCGATATCTAATGTGAAAGCGCTTGCAAACGTCGTTAGGTTAGGTTAGGTTAGGTTAGGTTAGGTTAGGTTACGTTAGGTTAGGTTAGGTTAGGTTAGGTTTGGTTAGGTTAGGTTAGGTTAGGTTATGTTAGGTAAGGTTTGGTTAGGTTAGGTTAGGTTAGGTTGGGTTAGGTTGGGTAAGTAAGGTTAGGTTAGGTTAGGTTAAGATATGAACCGCGCTAAAACCGCATTAAACAATGTCACTTAGTGAGATGCTGTGTTTTTCACCATTACAAGTCGGGAACTGCGATATCTAATGTGAAAGCGCATAAAACTGTCGTAATGTTGTAGAGAGCATTGTAAAGTAGCGAGTAAAACGTTTTCTAACGATAGAAGTGTGAAGGTTATATTAGGTTGAGTTATGTTAGTTTAAGCTATGTAGCGTCGTGAGACCACCAAAAAGGACGTCATCTAACGAGATAGTGTTGTTTTATTGCATGTACGAAACTGCAATAGGTGAAATGTTGTGAAAGCACACAAAACGGCATGAACAAGCCAAATACTGCGTGTTCTACCGTTACAAGTGCGAAACTGCTATATTGTGATATTCTCGTTAAAGCGCATGCAAGCATCGTGAAACCTTAAAGAACAATGTCATTTAGCGAGATACAGCGTTCTGTACTGCAATAAGTGGGTGAAAAACTGTGAGGTTATGCAAATATCGTAATTGTGAACGAAACAGTGTAATAGAGCGTTTTTAGATACAAGTGCGAATGTTCGGTTAGGTTAAGATATGAACCGTCGTAAAACCGCATTAAACAATGTCACTTAGTGAGATGCAGTGTTTTTCACCGTTACAAGTCGGGAACTGCGATATCTAATGTGAAAGCGCTTGCAACCGTCGTTAGGTTAGGTTAGGTTAGGTTAGGTTAGGTTAGGTTAGGTTTCGTTAGGTTACGTTAGGTTAGGTTAGGTTAGATTAGGTTGGGTTGAGTTGGGTTAGGTTAGGTTAGGTTAGGTTAGGTTACGTTGGGTTAGGTTAGGTTAGGTTAGGTTAGGTTACGTTAGGTTAGGTTAGGTTAGGTTAGGTTAGGTAAGGATAATTTGGTTAGGTTAGGTAAGGTTAGGTTAGGTTAGGTTAGGTTGGGGTGGGTGTTGTTGGGTTGGGTTGGGTTGGGTTAGGTTTGGTTAGGTTAGGTTAGGTGACGTTACGTTACGTTAGGTTATGTTAGGTTAGGTTACGTTACGTTAGGTTAGGTTAGATCAGGTAGAATAGGTTAGGTTAGGTTAGGTTACGTTAGGTTAGGTTAGGTTAGGTTAGGTTGTGTTAGGTTAGGTTAGGTTAGCTTAGGTTAGGTTAGGTTGGGTTTGGTTGGGTTAGGTTGGGTTAGGTTAGGTTAGGTTAGGTAAGGTTTGGTTAGGTTAGGTTAGGTTAGGTTGGGTTAGGTTGGGTTAAGTAAGGTTAGGTTAGGTTAGGTTAAGATATGAACCGCGCTAAAACCGCATTAAACAATGTCACTTAGTGAGATGCAGTGTTTTTCACCTTTACAAGTTGGGAACTGCGATATCTAATGTGAAAGCGCTTGAAACCGTCGTAATGTTGTAGAAAGCAATGTAAAGTGGCGAGTAAAACGTTTTCTAACGATAGAAGTGCGAAGGTTATGTTAGGTTGAGTTATGTTAGTTTAAGCTAGGTAGCGTCGTGAAACCACCAAAAACGACGTCATCTAACGAGATAGTGTTGTTTTATTGCGAGTACGAAACTGCGATAGGTGAAATGTTGTGAAAGCACACAAAACGGCATGAACAAGCCAAATACTGCGTGTTGTACCGTTACAAGTGCGAAACCGCTATGTTGTGATATTCTCGTTAAAGCGCATGCAAGCATCGTGAAACCTTAAAGAATGATGTCATTTAGCGAGAGACAGCGTTCTGTACTGTAATAAGTAGGTGAAAAACTGTGAGGTCATGCAAATAACGTAATTGTGAACGAAACAGTGTAATAGAGCGTTTTGAGATACAAGCGCGAATGTTGGGTTAGGTTAAGATATGAACCGTCGTAAAACCGCATTAAACAATGTCACTTAGTGAGATGCAGTGTTTTTCACCATTACAAGTTGGGAACTGCGATATCTAATGTGAAAGCGCTTGCAAACGTCGTTAGGTTAGGTTAGGTTAGGTTAGGTTACGTTAGGTTAGGTTTGGTTAGGGTAGGTTAGGTTAGGTTAGGTTATGTTAGGTTAGGTTGGGTTAGGTTAGGTTAGGATACGTTAGGTTAAGGTATGAACCGTCGTAAAACCGCAATAAACAATGTCACTTAGTGAGATGCAGTGTTTTTCACCTTTACAAGTCGGGAACTGCGATATCTAATGTGAAAGCGCTTGAAACCGTCGTAATGTTGTAGAAAGCAATGTAAAGTAGCGAGTAAAACGTTTTCTAACGATAGAAGTGCGAAGGTTATGTTAGGTTGAGTTATGTTAGTTTAAGCTAGGTAGCGTCGTGAAACCACCAAAAATGACGTCATCTAACGAGATAGTGTTGTTTTATTGCGAGTACGAAACTGCGATAGGTAAAATGTTGTGAAAGCACACAAAACGGCATGAACAAGCCAAATACTGCGTGTTGTACCGTTACAAGTGCGAAGGTGCTATGTTGTGACATTCTCGGTAAAGCGCATGCAAGTATCGTGAAACCTTAAAAAACGATGTCATTTAGCGAGATACAGCGTTCTGTACTGTAATAAGTTGGTGAGAAACTGTGAGGTCAAGCAAATATCGTAATTGTGAACGAAACAGTGTAATTGAGCGTCTTTAGATACAAGTGCGAATGTTAGGTTAGGTTGACATATGAACCGTCGTAAAACCGCATTAAACAATGTACTTAGTGAGATATAGTGTTTTTCAACATTACAAGTCGGGAACTACGATATCTAATGTGAAAGCGCATGAAACCGTCGTAATCTTGTAGAAAACATTGTAAAGTGGCGAGTAAAACGTTTTCTAACGATAGAAGTGCGAAGGTTAGGTTAAGTTAGGTTAGTTTAAGCTAGGTAGCGTCGTGAAACTACCAAAAACGACGTCATCTAACGAGATAGTGTTGTTTTATAGCGAGTATTAAACTGCGATAGGTGAAATGTGAAAGCACACAAAACGGCATGAACAAGCCAAATACTGCGTGTTCTACCGTTACAAGTGCGAAACTGCTATATTGTGATATTCTCGTTAAAGCGCATGCAAGCATCGTGAAACCTTAAAGAACAATGTCATTTAGCGAGATACAGCGTTCTGTACTGCAATAAGTTGGTGAAAAACTGTGAGGTTATGCAAATATCGTAATTGTGAACAAAACAGTGTAATAGAGCGTTTTTAGATACAAGTGCGAATGTTAGGTTAGGTTAAGATATGAACCGTCGTAAAACCGCATTAAACAATGTCAATTACTGAGATGCAGTGTTTTTCACCATTAAAAGTGGGGAACTGCGATATTTAATGTGAAAGCGCTTGCAACCGTCGTTAGGTTAGGTTAGGTTAGGTTAGGTTAGGTTTGGTTAGGTTAGGTTAGGTTAGGTTAGATTAGGTTAGGTTGGGTTGAGTTGGGTTAGGTTAGGTTAGGTTAGGTTGGGTTAGGTTAGGTTAGGTTACGTTAGGTTAGGTTACGTTAGGTTAGGTTAGCTAAGGTTACGTTAGGTTAGGTTAGCTTAGGTAAGGATAATTTGGTTAGGTTAGGTAAGGTTAGGTTCAGTTAGGTTAGGTTGGGTTGGGTGTTGTTGGGTTGGGTTGGGTTGGGTTAGGTTGGGTTAGGTTAGGTTAGGTTACGTTAGGTTAGGTTAGGTTAGGTTACGTTAGGTTATGTTAGGTTAGGTTAGGTTACGTTAGGTTAGGTTAGGTCAGGTAAGGTTAGGTTACGTTAGAATAGGTTAGGTTAGGTTACGTTAGGTTAGGTTAAGTTAGGTTAGGTTAGGTTTGGTTAGGTTAGGTTAGGTTAGCTTAGGTTAGGTTAGGTTGGGTTGGGTTGGGTTAGGTTAGGTTAGGTTAGGTAAGGTTAGGTTAGGTTAGGTTAGGTTAGGTTAAGGTATGAACCGTCGTAAAACCGCATTAAACAATGTCACTTAGTGAGATGCAGTGTTTTTCACCTTTACAAGTTGGGAACTGTGATATCTAGTGTGAAAGCGCTTGAAACCGTCGTAATGTTGTAGAAAGCAATGTAAAGTAGCGAGTAAAACGTTTTCTCACGATAGAAGTGCGAAGGTCATGTTAGGTTGAGTTATGTTAGTTTAAGCTAGGTAGCGTCGTGAAACTACCAAAAACAACGTCATCTAACGAGATAGTGTTGTTTTATTGCGAGTACGAAACTGCGATAGGTGAAATGTTGTGAAAGCACACAAAACGGCATGAACAAGCCAAATACTGCGTGTTGTACCGTTACAAGTGCGAAACTGCTATGTTGTGATATTCTCGTTAAAGCGCATGCAAGCATCGTGAAACCTTAAAGAACGATGTCATTTAGCGAGATACAGCGTTCTGTACAGCAATAAGTTGGTGAAAAACTGTGAGGTTATGCAAATATCCTAATTGTGAACGAAACAGTGTAATAGAGCGTTTTTTAATACAAGTGTGAATGTTAGGTTAGGTTAAGATATGAACCGTCGTAAAACCGCTATAAACAATGTCACTTAGTGAGATGCAGTGTTTTTCACCTTTACAAGTTGGGAACTGTGATATCTAATGTGAAAGCGCTTGAAACCGTCGTAATGTTGTAGAAAGCAATGTAAAGTAGCGAGTAAAACGTTTTCTAACGATAGAAGTGCGAAGGTCATGTTAGGTTGAGTTATGTTAGTTTAAGCTAAGTAGCGTCGTGAAACTACCAAAAACAACGTCATCTAACGAGATAGTGTTGTTTTATTGCGACTACGAAACTGCGATAGGTGAAATGTTGTGAAAGCACACAAAACGGCATGAACAAGCCAAATACTGCGTGTTGTACCGTTACAAGTGCGAAACTGCTATGTTGTGATATTCTCGTTAAAGCGCATGAAAGCATCGTGAAACCTTAAAGAACGATGTCATTTAGCGAGATACAGCGTTCTGTACTGCAATAAGTTGGTGAAAAACTGTGAGGTTATGCAAATATCCTAATTGTGAACGAAACAGTGTAATAGAGCGTTTTTTAATACAAGTGCGAATGTTAGGTTAGGTTAAGATATGAACCGTCGTAAAACCGCATTAATCAATGTCACTTAGTGAGATGCAGTGTTTTTCACCATTACAAGTCGGGAACTGCGATATCTAATGTGAAAGCGCTTGCAAACGTCGTTAGGTTAGGTTAGGTTAGGTTAGGTTAGGTTAGGTTAGGTTAGGTTAGGTTAGGGTATGTTAGGTAAGGTTTGGTTAGGTTAGGTTAGGTTAGGTTGGTTTAGGTAAGGTTAGGTTAGGTTAAGATATGAACCGCGCTAAAACCGCATTAAACAATGTCACTTAGTGAGATGCTGTGTTTTTCACCATTACAAGTCGGGAACTGCGATATCTAATGTGAAAGCGCATGAAACCGTCGTAATCTTGTAGAAAACATTGTAAAGTAGCGAATAAAACGTTTTCTAACGATAGAAGTGCGAAGGTTCGGTTAGTTTGAGTTATGTTAGTTTAAGCTAGGTAGCGTCGTGAAACCACCAAAAACGACTTCATCTAACGAGATAGTGTTGTTTTAATGCGAGTACGAAACTGCGATAGGTAAAATGTTGTGAAAGCACACAAAACGGCATGAACAAGCCAAATACTGCGTGTTGTACCGTTACAAGTGCGAAACTGCTATGTTGTGACATTCTCGGTAAAGCGCATGCAAGTATCGTGAAACCTTAAAGAACGATGTCATTTAGCGAGATACAGCGTTCTGTACTGTAATAAGTTGGTGAGAAACTGTGAGGTCAAGCAAATATCGTAATTGTGAACGAAACAGTGTAATTGAGCGTCTTTAGATACAAGTGCGAATGTTAGGTTAGGTTGACATATCAACCGTCGTAAAACCGCAATAAACAATGTCACTTAGTGAGATGTAGTGTTTTTCATCATTACAAGTCGGAAACTACGATATCTAATGTGAAAGCGCATGAAACCGTCGTAATCTTGTAGAAAACATTGTAAAGTTGCGAGTAAAACGTTTTCTAACGATAGAAGTGCGAAGGTTAGGTTAGGTTAGGTTAGTTTAAGCTAGGTAGCGTCGTGAAACTACCAAAAACGACGTCATCTAACGAGATAGTGTTGTTTTATTGCGAGTATTAAACTGCGATAGGTGAAATGTTGTGAATGCACACAAAACGGCATGAACAAGCCAAATACTGTGTGTTCTACCGTTACAAGTGCGAAACTGCTATATTGTGATATTCTCGTTAAAGCGCATGCAAGCATCGTGAAACCTTAAAGAATGATGTCATTTAGCGAGATACAGCGTTCTGTACTGCAATAGGTTGGTGAAAAACTGTGAGGTTATGCAAATATCGTAATTGTGAACGAAACAGTGTAATAGAGCGTTTTGAGATACAAGCGCGAATGTTGGGTTAGGTTAAGATATGAACCGTCGTAAAACCGCATTAAACAATGTCACTTAGTGAGATGCAGTGTTTTTCACCATGACAAGTTGGGAACTGCGATATCTAATGTGAAAGCGCTTGAAACCGTCGTAATGTTGTAGAAAGCAATGTAAAGTAGCGAGTAAAACGTTTTCTAACGATAGAAGTGCGAAGGTTATGTTAGGTTGTTATGTTAGTTTAAGCTAGGTAGCGTCGTGAAACCACCAAAAACGACGTCATCTAACGAGATAGTGTTGTTTTATTGCGAGTACGAAACTGCGATAGGTAAAATGTTGTGAAAGCACACGAAACGGCATGAACAAGCCAAATACTGCGTGTTGTACCGTTACAAGTGCGAAAGTGCTATGTTGTGACATTCTCGGTAAAGCGCATGCAAGTATCGTGAAACCTTAAAGAACGATGTCATTTAGCGAGATACAGCGTTCTGTACTGTAATAAGTTGGTGAGAAACTGTGAGGTCAAGCAAATATCGTAATTGTGAACGAAACAGTGTAATTGAGCGTCTTTAGATACAAGTGCGAATGTTAGGTTAGGTTGACATATCAACCGTCGTAAAACCGCATTAAACAATGTCACTTAGTGAGATGTAGTGTTTTTCAACATTACAAGTCGGGAACTACGATATCTAATGTGAAAGCGCATGAAACCGTCGTAATCTTGTAGAAAACATTGTAAAGTTGCGAGTGAAACGTTTTCTAACCATAGAAGTGCGAAGGTTAGGTTAGGTTAGGTTAGTTTAAGCTAGGTAGCGTCGTGAAACTACCAAAAACGACGTCATCTAACGAGATAGTGTTGTTTTATAGCGAGTATTAAACTGCGATAGGTGAAATGTTGTGAAAGCACACAAAACGGCATGAACAAGCCAAATACTGCGTGTTCTACCGTTACAAGTGCGAAACTGCTATATTGTGATATTCTCGTTAAAGCGCATGCAAGCATCGTGAAACCTTAAAGAACAATGTCATTTAGCGAGATACAGCGTTCTGTACTGCAATAAGTTGGTGAAAAACTGTGAGGTTATGCAAGTATCGTAATTGTGAACAAGACAGTGTAATAGAGCGTTTTAGATACAAGTGCGAATGTTAGGTTAGGTTAAGATATGAATCGTCGTAAAACCGCATTAAACAATGTCAATTACTGAGATGCAGTGTTTTTCACCATTAAAAGTGGGTAACTGCGATATTTAATGTGAAAGCGCTTGCAACCGTCGTTAGGTTAGGTTAGGTTAGGTTAGGTTTGGTTAGGTTAGGTTAGGTTAGGTTAGATTAGGTTAGGTTGGGTTGAGTTGGGTTAGGTTAGGTTAGGTTAGGTTAGGTTGGGTTAGGTTAGGTTAGCTTACGTTAGGTTACGTTAGGTTACGTTAGGTTAGGTTAGGCTAGGTTACGTTAGGTTAGGTTAGGTTAGGTAAGGATAATTTGGTTAGGTTAGGTAAGGTTAGGTTAGGTTAGGTTAGGTTGGGTTGGGTGTTGTTGGGTTGGGTTGGGTTGGGTTAGGTTGGGTTAGGTTAGGTTAGGTTACGTTAGGTTAGGTTAGGTTAGGATACGTTAGGTTATGTTAGGTTAGGTTAGGTTACGTTAGGTTAGGTTAGGTCAGGTAAGGTTAGGTTACGTTAGAATAGGTTAGGTTAGGTTACGTTAGGTTAGGTTAAGTTAGGTTAGGTTAGGTTAGGTTAGGTTAGGTTAGGTTAGCTTAGGTTAGGTTAGGTTAGGTTGGGTTGGGTTAGGTTGGGTTGGGTTGGGTTAGGTCAGGTTAGGTTAGGTAAGGTTAGGTTAGGTTAGGTTAGGTTAGGTTAAGGTATGAACCGTCGTAAAACCGCATTAAACAATGTCACTTAGTGAGATGCAGTGTTTTTCACCTTTACAAGTTGGGAACTGTGATATCTAATGTGAAAGCGCTTGAAACCGTCGTAATGTTGTAGAAAGCAATGTAAAGTAGCGAGTAAAACGTTTTCTCACGATAGAAGTGCGAAGGTCATGTTAGGTTGAGTTATGTTAGTTTAAGCTAGGTAGCGTCGTGAAACTACCAAAAACAACGTCATCTAACGAGATAGTGTTGTTTTATTGCGAGTACGAAACTGCGATAGGTGAAATGTTGTGAAAGCACACAAAACGGCATGAACAAGCCAAATACTGCGTGTTGTACCGTTACAAGTGCGAAACTGCTATGTCGTGATATTCTCGTTAAAGCGCATGCAAGCATCGTGAAACCTTAAAGAACGATGTCATTTAGCGAGATACAGCGTTCTGTACTGCAATAAGTTGGTGAAAAACTGTGAGGTTATGCAAATATCCTAATTGTGAACGAAACAGTGTAATAGAGCGTTTTTTAATACAAGTGTGAATGTTAGGTTAGGTTAAGATATGAACCGTCGTAAAACCGCTATAAACAATGTCACTTAGTGAGATGCAGTGTTTTTCACCTTTACAAGTTGGGAACTGTGATATCTAATGTGAAAGCGCTTGAAACCGTCGTAATGTTGTAGAAAGCAATGTAAAGTAGCGAGTAAAACGTTTTCTAACGATAGAAGTGCGAAGGTCATGTTAGGTTGAGTTATGTTAATTTAAGCTAAGTAGCGTCGTGAAACTACCAAAAACAACGTCATCTAACGAGATAGTGTTGTTTTATTGCGACTACGAAACTGCGATAGGTGAAATGTTGTGAAAGCACACAAAACGGCATGAACAAGCCAAATACTGCGTGTTGTACCGTTACAAGTGCGAAACTGCTATGTTGTGATATTCTCGTTAAAGCGCATGAAAGCATCGTGAAACCTTAAAGAACGATGTCATTTAGCGAGATACAGCGTTCTGTACTGCAATAAGTTGGTGAAAAACTGTGAGGTTATGCAAATCTCCTAATTGTGAACGAAACAGTGTAATAGAGCGTTTTTTAATACAAGTGCGAATGTTAGGTTAGGTTAAGATATGAACCGTCGTAAAACCGCAATAATCAATGTCACTTAGTGAGATGCAGTGTTTTTCACCATTACAAGTCGGGAACTGCGATATCTAATGTGAAAGCGCTTGCAAACGTCGTTAGGTTAGGTTAGGTTAGGTTAGGTTAGGTTAGGTTACGTTAGGTTAGGTTAGGTTAGGTTAGGTTAGGTTAGGGTATGTTAGGTAAGGTTTGGTTAGGTTAGGTTAGGTTAGGTTGGTTTAGGTAAGGTTAGGTTAGGTTAAGATATGAACCGCGCTAAAACCGCATTAAACAATGTCACTTAGTGAGATGCTGTGTTTTTCACCATTACAAGTCGGGAACTGCGATATCTAATGTGAAAGCGCATGAAACCGTCGTAATCTTGTAGAAAACATTGTAAAGTAGCGAATAAAACGTTTTCTAACGATAGAAGTGCGAAGGTTCGGTTAGTTTGAGTTATGTTAGTTTAAGCTAGGTAACGTCGTGAAACCACCAAAAACGACGTCATCTAACGAGATAGTGTTGTTTTAATGCGAGTACGAAACTGCGATAGGTAAAATGTTGTGAAAGCACACAAAACGGCATGAACAAGCCAAATACTGCGTGTTGTACCGTTACAAGTGCGAAACTGCTATGTTGTGACATTCTCGGTAAAGCGCATGCAAGTATCGTGAAACCTTAAAGAACGATGTCATTTAGCGAGATACAGCGTTCTGTACTGTAATAAGTTGGTGAGAAACTGTGAGGTCAAGCAAATATCGTAATTGTGAACGAAACAGTGTAATTGAGCGTCTTTAGATACAAGTGCGAATGTTAGGTTAGGTTGACATATCAACCGTCGTAAAACCGCAATAAACAATGTCACTTAGTGAGATGTAGTGTTTTTCATCATTACAAGTCGGAAACTACGATATCTAATGTGAAAGCGCATGAAACCGTCGTAATCTTGTAGAAAACATTGTAAAGTTGCGAGTAAAACGTTTTCTAACGATAGAAGTGCGAAGGTTAGGTTAGGTTAGGTTAGTTTAAGCTAGGTAGCGTCGTGAAACTACCGAAAACGACGTCATCTAATGAGATAGTGTTGTTTTATAGCGAGTATTAAACTGCGATAGGTGAAATGTTGTGAAAGCACACAAAACGGCATGAACAAGCCAAATACTGCGTGTTCTACCGTTACAAGTGCGAAACTGCTATATTGTGATATTCTCGTTAAAGCGCATGCAAGCATCGTGAAACCTTAAAGAACAATGTCATTTAGCGAGATACAGCGTTCTGTACTGCAATAAGTTGGTGAAAAACTGTGAGGTTATGCAAGTATCGTAATTGTGAACAAGACAGTGTAATAGAGCGTTTTTAGATACAAGTGCGAATGTTAGGTTAGGTTAAGATATGAACCGTCGTAAAACCGCATTAAACAATGTCAATTACTGAGATGCAGTGTTTTTCACCATTAAAAGTGGGGAACTGCGATATTTAATGTGAAAGCGCTTGCAACCGTCGTTAGGTTAGGTTAGGTTAGGTTAGGTTAGGTTTAGTTAGGTTAGGTTAGGTTAGGTTAGATTAGGTTAGGTTGGGTTGAGTTGGGTTAGGTTAGGTTAGGTTAGGTTAGGTTGGGTTAGGTTAGGTTAGGTTACGTTAGGTTAGGTTAGGTTACGTTAGGTTAGGGTAGGCTAGGTTACGTTAGGTTAGGTTTGGTTAGGTAAGGATAATTTCGTTAGGTTAGGTAAGGTTAGGTTAGGTTAGGTTAGGTTGGGTTGGGTGTTGTTGGGTTGGGTTGGGTTGGGTTAGGTTGGGTTAGGTTAGGTTAGGTTACGTTAGGTTAGGTTAGGTTAGGTTACGTTAGGTTATGTTAGGTTAGGTTAGGTTACGTTAGGTTAGGTTAGGTCAGGTAAGGTTAGGTTACGTTAGAATAGGTTAGGTTAGGTTACGTTAGGTTAGGTTAAGTTAGGTTAGGTTAGGTTTGGTTAGGTTAGGTTAGGTTAGCTTAGGTTAGGTTAGGTTGGGTTGGGTTGGGTTAGGTTGGGTTGGGTTGGGTTAGGTTAGGTTAGGTTAGGTAAGGTTAGGTTAGGTTAGGTTAGGTTAAGGTATGAACCGTCGTAAAACCACATTAAACAATGTCACTTAGTGAGATGCAGTGTTTTTCACCTTTACAAGTTGGGAACTGTGATATCTAATGTGAAAGCGCTTGAAACCGTCGTAATGTTGTAGAAAGCAATGTAAAGTAGCGAGTAAAACGTTTTCTCACAATAGAAGTGCGAAGGTCATGTTAGGTTGAGTTATGTTAGTTTAAGCTAGGTAGCGTCGTGAAACTACCAAAAACAACGTCATCTAACGAGATAGTGTTGTTTTATTGCGAGTACGAAACTGCGATAGGTGAAATGTTGTGAAAGCACACAAAACGGCATGAACAAGCCAAATACTGCGTGTTGTACCGTTACAAGTGCGAAACTGCTATGTTGTGATATTCTCGTTAAAGCGCATGAAAGCATCGTGAAACCTTAAAGAACGATGTCATTTAGCGAGATACAGCGTTCTGTACTGCAATAAGTTGGTGAAAAACTGTGAGGTTATGCAAATCTCCTAATTGTGAACGAAACAGTGTAATAGAGCGTTTTTTAATACAAGTGCGAATGTTAGGTTAGGTTAAGATATGAACCGTCGTAAAACCGCATTAATCAATGTCACTTAGTGAGATGCAGTGTTTTTCACCATTACAAGTCGGGAACTGCGATATCTAATGTGAAAGCGCTTGCAAACGTCGTTAGGTTAGGTTAGGTTAGGTTAGGTTAGGTTAGGTTAGGTTACGTTAGGTTAGGTTAGGTTAGGTTAGGTTAGGTTAGGGTATGTTAGGTAAGGTTTGGTTAGGTTAGGTTAGGTTAGGTTGGTTTAGGTAAGGTTAGGTTAGGTTAAGATATGAACCGCGCTAAAACCGCATTAAACAATGTCACTTAGTGAGATGCTGTGTTTTTCACCATTACAAGTCGGGAACTGCGATATCTAATGTGAAAGCGCATGAAACCGTCGTAATCTTGTAGAAAACATTGTAAAGTAGCGAATAAAACGTTTTCTAACGATAGAAGTGCGAAGGTTCGGTTAGTTTGAGTTATGTTAGTTTAAGCTAGGTAACGTCGTGAAACCACCAAAAACGACGTCATCTAACGAGATAGTGTTGTTTTAATGCGAGTACGAAACTGCGATAGGTAAAATGTTGTGAAAGCACACAAAACGGCATGAACAAGCCAAATACTGCGTGTTGTACCGTTACAAGTGCGAAACTGCTATGTTGTGACATTCTCGGTAAAGCGCATGCAAGTATCGTGAAACCTTAAAGAACGATGTCATTTAGCGAGATACAGCGTTCTGTACTGTAATAAGTTGGTGAGAAACTGTGAGGTCAAGCAAATATCGTAATTGTGAACGAAACAGTGTAATTGAGCGTCTTTAGATACAAGTGCGAATGTTAGGTTAGGTTGACATATCAACCGTCGTAAAACCGCAATAAACAATGTCACTTAGTGAGATGTAGTGTTTTTCATCATTACAAGTCGGAAACTACGATATCTAATGTGAAAGCGCATGAAACCGTCGTAATCTTGTAGAAAACATTGTAAAGTTGCGAGTAAAACGTTTTCTAACGATAGAAGTGCGAAGGTTAGGTTAGGTTAGGTTAGTTTAAGCTAGGTAGCGTCGTGAAACTACCGAAAACGACGTCATCTAATGAGATAGTGTTGTTTTATAGCGAGTATTAAACTGCGATAGGTGAAATGTTGTGAAAGCACACAAAACGGCATGAACAAGCCAAATACTGCGTGTTCTACCGTTACAAGTGCGAAACTGCTATATTGTGATATTCTCGTTAAAGCGCATGCAAGCATCGTGAAACCTTAAAGAACAATGTCATTTAGCGAGATACAGCGTTCTGTACTGCAATAAGTTGGTGAAAAACTGTGAGGTTATGCAAGTATCGTAATTGTGAACAAGACAGTGTAATAGAGCGTTTTTAGATACAAGTGCGAATGTTAGGTTAGGTTAAGATATGAACCGTCGTAAAACCGCATTAAACAATGTCAATTACTGAGATGCAGTGTTTTTCACCATTAAAAGTGGGGAACTGCGATATTTAATGTGAAAGCGCTTGCAACCGTCGTTAGGTTAGGTTAGGTTAGGTTAGGTTAGGTTTAGTTAGGTTAGGTTAGGTTAGGTTAGATTAGGTTAGGTTGGGTTGAGTTGGGTTAGGTTAGGTTAGGTTAGGTTAGGTTGGGTTAGGTTAGGTTAGGTTACGTTAGGTTAGGTTAGGTTACGTTAGGTTAGGGTAGGCTAGGTTACGTTAGGTTAGGTTTGGTTAGGTAAGGATAATTTCGTTAGGTTAGGTAAGGTTAGGTTAGGTTAGGTTAGGTTGGGTTGGGTGTTGTTGGGTTGGGTTGGGTTGGGTTAGGTTGGGTTAGGTTAGGTTAGGTTACGTTAGGTTAGGTTAGGTTAGGTTACGTTAGGTTATGTTAGGTTAGGTTAGGTTACGTTAGGTTAGGTTAGGTCAGGTAAGGTTAGGTTACGTTAGAATAGGTTAGGTTAGGTTACGTTAGGTTAGGTTAAGTTAGGTTAGGTTAGGTTTGGTTAGGTTAGGTTAGGTTAGCTTAGGTTAGGTTAGGTTGGGTTGGGTTGGGTTAGGTTGGGTTGGGTTGGGTTAGGTTAGGTTAGGTTAGGTAAGGTTAGGTTAGGTTAGGTTAGGTTAAGGTATGAACCGTCGTAAAACCACATTAAACAATGTCACTTAGTGAGATGCAGTGTTTTTCACCTTTACAAGTTGGGAACTGTGATATCTAATGTGAAAGCGCTTGAAACCGTCGTAATGTTGTAGAAAGCAATGTAAAGTAGCGAGTAAAACGTTTTCTCACGATAGAAGTGCGAAGGTCATGTTAGGTTGAGTTATGTTAGTTTAAGCTAGGTAGCGTCGTGAAACTACCAAAAACAACGTCATCTAACGAGATAGTGTTGTTTTATTGCGAGTACGAAACTGCGATAGGTGAAATGTTGTGAAAGCACACAAAACGGCATGAACAAGCCAAATACTGCGTGTTGTACCGTTACAAGTGCGAAACTGCTATGTTGTGATATTCTCGTTAAAGCGCATGAAAGCATCGTGAAACCTTAAAGAACGATGTCATTTAGCGAGATACAGCGTTCTGTACTGCAATAAGTTGGTGAAAAACTGTGAGGTTATGCAAATATCCTAATTGTGAACGAAACAGTGTAATAGAGCGTTTTTTAATACAAGTGCGAATGTTAGGTTAGGTTAAGATATGAACCGTCGTAAAACCGCTATAAACAATGTCACTTAGTGAGATGCAGTGTTTTTCACCTTTACAAGTTGGGAACTGTGATATCTAATGTGAAAGCGCTTGAAACCGTCGTAATGTTGTAGAAAGCAATGTAAAGTAGCGAGTAAAACGTTTTCTAACGATAGAAGTGCGAAGGTCATGTTAGGTTGAGTTATGTTAGTTTAAGCTAAGTAGCGTCGTGAAACTACCAAAAACAACGTCATCTAACGAGATAGTGTTGTTTTATTGCGACTACGAAACTGCGATAGGTGAAATGTTGTGAAAGCCCACAAAACGGCATGAACAAGCCAAATACTGCGTGTTGTACCGTTACAAGTGCGAAACTGCTATGTTGTGATATTCTCGTTAAAGCGCATGAAAGCATCGTGAAACCTTAAAGAACGATGTCATTTAGCGAGATACAGCGTTCTGTACTGCAATAAGTTGGTGAAAAACTGTGAGGTTATGCAAATATCCTAATTGTGAACGAAACAGTGTAATAGAGCGTTTTTTAATACAAGTGCGAATGTTAGGTTAGGTTAAGATATGAACCGTCGTAAAACCGCATTAATCAATGTCACTTAGTGAGATGCAGTGTTTTTCACCATTACAAGTCGGGAACTGCGATATCTAATGTGAAAGCGCTTGCAAACGTCGTTAGGTTAGGTTAGGTTAGGTTAGGTTACGTTAGGTTAGGTTAGGTTAGGTTAGGTTAGGTTAGGTTAGGTTTGGTTAGGTTAGGTTAGGTTAGGTTAGGGTATGTTAGGTAAGGTTTGGTTAGGTTAGGTTAGGTTGGTTTAGGTAAGGTTAGGTTAGGTTAAGATATGAACCGCGCTAAAACCGCATTAAACAATGTCACTTAGTGAGATGCAGTGTTTTTCATCTTTACAAGTCGGGAACTGCGTTATCTAATGTGAAAGCGCTTGAAACCGTCGTAATGTTGTAGAAACCAATGTAAAGTAGCGAATAAAACGTTTTCTAACGATAGAAGTGCGAAGGTTCGGTTAGTTTGAGTTATGTTAGTTTAAGCTAGGTAGCGTCGTGAAACCACCAAAAACGACGTCATCTAACGAGATAGTGTTGTTTTATTGCGAGTACGAAACTGCGATTGGTAAAATGTTGTGAAAGCACACAAAACGGCATGAACAAGCCAAATACTGCGTGTTGTACCGTTACAAGTGCGAAAGTGCTATGTTGTGACATTCTCGGTAAAGCGCATGCAAGTATCGTGAAACCTTAAAGAACGATGTCATTTAGCGAGATACAGCGTTCTGTACTGTAATAAGTTGGTGAGAAACTGTGAGGTCAAGCAAATATCGTAATTGTGAACGAAACAGTGTAATTGAGCGTCTTTAGATACAAGTGCGAATGTTAGGTTAGGTTAAGATATGAACCGTCGTAAAACCGCATTAAACAATGTCAATTACTGAGATGCAGTGTTTTTCACCATTAAAAGTGGGGATCTGCGATATTTAATGTGAAAGCGCTTGACACCGTCGTTAGGTTAGGTTAGGTTAGGTTAGGTTAGGTTTGGTTAGGTTAGGTTAGGTTAGGTTAGGTTAGGTTAGATTAGGTTAGGTTGGGTTGAGTTGGGTTAGG
The DNA here is from genome assembly GCF_043290135.1 of Rhipicephalus microplus. Lineage (NCBI taxonomy): Eukaryota > Metazoa > Arthropoda > Arachnida > Ixodida > Ixodidae > Rhipicephalus > Rhipicephalus microplus. Next base: position 2,153,497 of record NW_027464609.1, read on the forward strand.
TTAGGTTAGGTTAGGTTAGGTTGGGTTAGGTCAGGTTAGGTTAGGTTAGGTTACGTTAGGTTAGGTTAGGTTACGTTAGGTTAGGTTAGGTTACGTTAGGTTAGGTTAGGTTAGGTAAGGATATTGGTTAGGTTAGGTAAGGTTAGGTTAGGTTAGGTTAGGTTGGGTTGGGTGTTGTTGGGTTGGGTTGGGTTGGGTTAGGTTGGGTTAGGTTAGGTTAGGTTACGTTAGGTTAGGTTAGGTTAGGTTACGTTAGGTTATGTTAGGTTAGGTTAGGTTACGTTAGGTTAGGTCAGGTAAGGTTAGGTTACGTTAGAATAGGTTAGGTTAGGTTACGTTAGGTTAGGTTAAGTTAGGTTAGGTTAGGTTAGGTTAGGTTAGGTTGGGTTGGGTTGGGTTAGGTTGGGTTAGGTTAGGTTAGGTTAGGTTGGGTTAGGTTAGTTTAGGTTAGGTTAGGTTAGGTTGGGTTGGGTTGGGTTAGGTTAGGTTAGGTTAGGTAAGGTTAGGTTAGGTTAGGTTAGGTTAAGGTATGAACCGTCGTAAAACCGCATTAGACAATGTCACTTAGTGAGATGCAGTGTTTTTCACCTTTACAAGTTGGGAACTGTGATATCTAATGTGAAAGCGCTTGAAACCGTCGTAATGTTGTAGAAAGCAATGTAAAGTAGCGAGTAAAACGTTTTCTAACGATAGAAGTGCGAAGGTCATGTTAGGTTGAGTTATGTTAGTTTAAGCTAGGTAGCGTCGTGAAACTACCAAAAACAACGTCATCTAACGAGATAGTGTTGTTTTATTGCGAGTACGAAACTGCGATAGGTGAAATGTTGTGAAAGCACACAAAACGGCATGAACAAGCCAAATACTGCGTGTTGTACCGTTACAAGTGCGAAACTGCTATGTTGTGATATTCTCGTTAAAGCGCATGCAAGCATCGTGAAACCTTAAAGAACGATGTCATTTAGCGAGATACAGCGTTCTGTACTGCAATAAGTTGGTGAAAAACTGTGAGGTTATGCAAATATCCTAATTGTGAACGAAACAGTGTAATAGAGCGTTTTTTAATACAAGTGCGAATGTTAGGTTAGGTTAAGATATGAACCGTCGTAAAACCGCATTAAACAATGTCACTTAGTGAGATGCAGTGTTTTTCACCATTACAAGTCGGGAACTGCGATATCTAATGTGAAAGCGCTTGCAAACGTCGTTAGGTTAGGTTAGGTTAGGTTAGGTTACGTTAGGTTAGGTTTGGTTAGGTTAGGTTAGGTTAGGTTAGGTTATGTTAGGTTAGGTTGGGTTAGGTTAGGTTAGGTTACGTTAGGTTAAGGTATGAACCGTCGTAAAACCGCAATAAACAATGTCACTTAGTGAGATGCAGTGTTTTTCACCTTTACAAGTCGGGAACTGCGATATCTAATGTGAAAGCGCTTGAAACCGTCGTAATGTTGTAGAAAGCAATGTAAAGTAGCGAGTAAAACGTTTTCTAACGATAGAAGTGCGAAGGTTATGTTAGGTTGAGTTATGTTAGTTTAAGCTAGGTAGCGTCGTGAAACCACCAAAAACGACGTCATCTAACGAGATAGTGTTGTTTTATTGCGAGTATTAAACTGCGATAGGTGAAATGTTGTGAATGCACACAAAACGGCATGAACAAGCCAAATACTGCGTGTTCTACCGTTACAAGTGCGAAACTGCTATATTGTGATATTCTCGTTAAAGCGCATGCAAGCATCGTGAAACCTTAAAGAATGATGTCATTTAGCGAGATACAGCGTTTTGTACTGCAATAGGTTGGTGAAAAACTGTGAGGTTATGCAAATATCGTAATTGTGAACGAAACAGTGTAATAGAGCGTTTTGAGATACAAGCGCGAATGTTGGGTTAGGTTAAGATATGAACCGTCGTAAAACCGCATTAAACAATGTCACTTAGTGAGATGCAGTGTTTTTCACCATTACAAGTTGGGAACTGCGATATCTAATGTGAAAGCGCTTGCAAACGTCGTTAGGTTAGGTTAGGTTAGGTTAGGTTAGGTTACGTTAGGTTAGGTTTGGTTAGGTTAGGTTAGGTTAGGTTATGTTAGGTTAGGTTGGGTTAGGTTAGGTTAGGTTACGTTAGGTTAAGGTATGAACCGTCGTAAAACCGCAATAAACAATGTCACTTAGTGAGATGCAGTGTTTTTCACCTTTACAAGTCGGGAACTGCGATATCTAATGTGAAAGCGCTTGAAACCGTCGTAATGTTGTAGAAAGCAATGTAAAGTAGCGAGTAAAACGTTTTCTAACGATAGAAGTGCGAAGGTTATGTTAGGTTGAGTTATGTTAGTTTAAGCTAGGTAGCGTCGTGAAACCACCAAAAACGACGTCATCTATCGAGATAGTGTTGTTTTATTGCGAGTACGAAACTGCGATTGGTAAAATGTTGTGAAAGCACACAAAACGGCATGAACAAGCCAAATACTGCGTGTTGTACCGTTACAAGTGCGAAAGTGCTATGTTGTGACATTCTCGGTAAAGCGCATGCAAGTATCGTGAAACCTTAAAGAACGATGTCATTTAGCGAGATACAGCGTTCTGTACTGTAATAAGTTGGTGAGAAACTGTGAGGTCAAGCAAATATCGTAATTGTGAACGAAACAGTGTAATTGAGCGTCTTTAGATACAAGTGCGAATGTTAGGTTAGGTTGACATATCAACCGTCGTAAAACCGCATTAAACAATGTCACTTAGTGAGATGTAGTGTTTTTCAACATTACAAGTCGGGAACTACGATATCTAATGTGAAAGCGCATGAAACCGTCGTAATCTTGTAGAAAACATTGTAAAGTTGCGAGTAAAACGTTTTCTAACGATATAAGTGCGAAGGTTAGGTTAGGTTAGGTTAGTTTAAGCTAGGTAGCGTCGTGAAACTACCAAAAACGACGTCATCTAACGAGATAGTGTTGTTTTATAGCGAGTATTAAACTGCGATAGGTGAAAGGTTGTGAAAGCACACAAAACGGCATGAACAAGCCAAATACTGCGTGTTCTACCGTTACAAGTGCGAAACTGCTATATTGTGATATTCTCGTTAAAGCGCATGCAAGCATCGTGAAACCTTAAAGAACAATGTCATTTAGCGAGATGCAGCGTTCTGTACTGCAATAAGTTGGTGAAAAACTGTGAGGTTATGCAAATATCGTAATTGTGAACAAAACAGTGTAATAGAGCGTTTTTAGTTACAAGTGCGAATGTTAGGTTAGGTTAAGATATGAACCGTCGTAAAACCGCATTAATCAATGTCACTTAGTGAGATGCAGTGTTTTTCACCATTACAAGTCGGGAACTGCGATATCTAATGTGAAAGCGCTTGCAAACGTCGTTAGGTTAGGTTAGGTTAGGTTAGGTTAGGTTAGGTTAGGTTAGGTTAGGTTAGGTTAGATTAGGTTAGGTTGGGTTGAGTTGGGTTAGGTTAGGTTAGGTTAGGTTACGTTGGGTTAGGTCAGGTTAGGTTAGGTTAGGTTAGGTTACGTTAGGTTAGGTTAGGTTACGTTAGGTTAGGTTACGTTAGGTTAGGTTAGGTTAGGTAAGGATATTGGTTAGGTTAGGTAAGGTTAGGTTAGGTTAGGTTGGGTTGGGTGTTGTTGGGTTGGGTTGGGTTAGGTTGGGTTAGGTTAGGTTAGGTTACGTTAGGTTAGGTTAGGTTAGGTTACGTTAGGTTATGTTAGGTTAGGTTAGGTTACGTTAGGTTAGGTTAGGTCAGGTAAGGTTAGGTTACGTTAGAATAGGTTAGGTTAGGTTACGTTAGGTTAGGTTAAGTTAGGTTAGGTTAGGTTAGGTTAGGTTAGGTTGGGTTGGGTTGGGTTAGGTTGGGTTAGGTTAGGTTAGGTTAGGTTGGGTTAGGTTAGTTTAGGTTAGGTTAGGTTAGGTTGGGTTTATTTATTTTATTTATTTATTTTAATACTGCCAACTTGCTTTACAAGCCATAGGCAGGAGTGGATTGTACACAAAAGAAAATGATGAACAATCTGTGAGAACGGTTCCAAACTAATCTGTGGAATAAAACTAAAAACAGTGTTGAACAATCTTTTCAGTATGTGAAACAAGAAACAACAGGTTCCAGTAAAACACACACGATAATACAGTTGAAAATACTGGTAAGAAAATACATGGACCACAGGGTGAAAAAATGTTTCAGTTTAGGACAAATAAAATAACTACAAGGGGAAAAAAAGAGAAGAATGTGCAAAAGAGCGCATGTTCACGCAGTAGTCTGCTCGACAACGATAAGAAGGGTGTAATGATTTTTGTTTCAATGTCGCACGCCATCTGGAAAGCGACAGACGCCACAGGAAACATCTCGGTCATAGATGAGCGAGAGCGTGCATAAACGACGACATGGTTGGGCTCTGTAATACATTTTCAGGCAATGCGTTCCATTCATGGATTGTACGAGGGAAGAACGATTTTTTGAACATGTTGGTTCGGCACGAGTATTCGATTAGTTTGAACGAATGAGATGAACGGGTTGGGCGCCTACTACACGGTTTAATATACAATTCCCTATCTATTTTGACATGTTGTCGATAAATCAGGTATAACATCTTGAGCCTGTCTCGATAGCGTCGTACCTCTAGAGTTTCGAGGTTCGCGTCCTGTAAAAGAGCACTGACGGATGTATGACGACGGTAAGAATTAAAGATAAATCTGACTGCTTTCCGCTGAATGTTTTCGATTTCGCTTACGTTTGATTGGGTGTAAGGGCCCCAGACAGGAGTAGCGTATTCTAGTAATGGTCTTATGAATGTCTTGTAGGCCAACAATTTTATATTGCTCGTAGATTTAGCCAAGGTGGGTTGGGTTAGGTTAGGTTGGGTTAGGTAAGGTTAGGTTAGGTTAGGTTAAGGTATGAACCGTCGTAAAACCGCATTAGACAATGTCACTTAGTGAGATGCAGTGTTTTTCACCTTTACAAGTTGGGAACTGTGATATCTAATGTGAAAGCGCTTGAAACCGTCGTAATGTTGTAGAAAGCAATGTAAAGTAGCGAGTAAAACGTTTTCTAACTATAGAAGTGCGAAGGTCATGTTAGGTTGAGTTATGTTAGTTTAAGCTAGGTAGCGTCGTGAAACTACCAAAAACAACGTCATCTAACGAGATAGTGTTGTTTTATTGCGAGTACGAAACTGCGATAGGTGAAATGTTGTGAAAGCACACAAAACGGCATGAACAAGCCAAATACTGCGTGTTGTACCGTTACAAGTGCGAAACTGCTATGTTGTGATATTCTCGTTAAAGCGCATGCAAGCATCGTGAAACCTTAAAGAACGATGTCGTTTAGCGAGATACAGCGTTCTGTACTGTAATAAGTTGGTGAGAAACTGTGAGGTCTAGCAAATATCGTAATTGTGAACGAAACAGTGTAATTGAGCGTCTTTAGATACAAGTGCGAATGTTAGGTTAGGTTGACATATCAACCGTCGTAAAACCGCATCAAACAATGTCACTTAGTGAGATGTAGTGTTTTTCAACATTACAAGTGGGGATCTGCGATATTTAATGTGAAAGCGCTTGCAACCGTCGTTAGGTTAGGTTAGGTTAGGTTAGGTTAGGTTTGGTTAGGTTAGGTTAGGTTAGGTTAGATTAGGTTAGGTTGGGTTGAGTTGGGTTAGGTTAGGTTAGGTTAGGTTAGGTTGGGTTAGGTCAGGTTAGGTTAGGTTAGGTTACTTTAGGTTAGGTTAGGTTACGTTAGGTTAGGTTAGGTTACGTTAGGTTAGGTTAGGTTAGGTAAGGATATTGGTTAGGTTAGGTAAGGTTAGGTTAGGTTAGGTTAGGTTGGGTTGGGTGTTGTTGGGTTGGGTTGGGTTGGGTTAGGTTGGGTTAGGTTAGGTTAGGTTACGTTAGGTTAGGTTAGGTTAGGTTACGTTAGGTTATGTTAGGTTAGGTTAGGTTACGTTAGGTTAGGTTAGGTCAGGTAAGGTTAGGTTACGTTAGAATAGGTTAGGTTAGGTTACGTTAGGTTAGGTTAAGTTAGGTTAGGTTAGATTAGGTTAGGTTAGGTTGGGTTGGGTTGGGTTAGGTTGGGTTAGGTTAGGTTAGGTTAGGTTGGGTTAGGTTAGTTTAGGTTAGGTTAGGTTAGGTTGGGTTGGGTTGGGTTAGGTTAGGTTAGGTTAGGTAAGGTTAGGTTAGGTTAGGTTAAGGTATGAACCGTCGTAAAACCGCATTAGACAATGTCACTTAGTGAGATGCAGTGTTTTTCACCTTTACAAGTTGGGAACTGTGATATCTAATGTGAAAGCGCTTGAAACCGTCGTAATGTTGTAGAAAGCAATGTAAAGTAGCGAGTAAAACGTTTTCTAACGATAGAAGTGCGAAGGTCATGTTAGGTTGAGTTATGTTAGTTTAAGCTAGGTAGCGTCGTGAAACTACCAAAAACAACGTCATCTAACGAGATAGTGTTGTTTTATTGCGAGTACGAAACTGCGATAGGTGAAATGTTGTGAAAGCACACAAAACGGCATGAACAAGCCAAATACTGCGTGTTGTACCGTTACAAGTGCGAAACTGCTATGTTGGGATATTCTCGTTAAAGCGCATGCAAGCATCGTGAAACCTTAAAGAACGATGTCATTTAGCGAGATACAGCGTTCTGTACTGCAATAAGTTGGTGAAAAACTGTGAGGTTATGGAAATATCCTAATTGTGAACGAAACAGTGTAATAGAGCGTTTTTTAATACAAGTGCGAATGTTAGGTTAGGTTAAGATATGAACCGTCGTAAAACCGCATTAAACAATGTCACTTAGTGAGATGCAGTGTTTTTCACCATTACAAGTCGGGAACTGCGATATCTAATGTGAAAGCGCTTGCAAACGTCGTTAGGTTAGGTTAGGTTAGGTTAGGTTAGGTTAGGTTACGTTAGGTTAGGTTAGGTTAGGTTTGGTTAGGTTAGGTTAGGTTAGGTTAGGTTAGGGTATGTTAGGTAAGGTTTGGTTAGGTTAGGTTAGGTTAGGTTGGTTTAGGTAAGGTTAGGTTAGGTTAAGATATGAACCGCGCTAAAACCGCATTAAACAATGTCACTTAGTGAGATGCTGTGTTTTTCACCAATACAAGTCGGGAACTGCGATATCTAATGTGAAAGCGCATGAAACCGTCGTAATCTTGTAGAAAACATTGTAAAGTAGCGAATAAAACGTTTTCTAACGATAGAAGTGTGAAGGTTCGGTTAGTTTGAGCTAGGTAGCGTCGTGAAACCACCAAAAACGATGTCATCTAACGAGATAGTGTTGTTTTATTGCGAGTACGAAACTGCGATAGGTGAAATATTGGGAAAGCACACAAAATGGCATGAACTAGCCAGATACTGCGTCTTGTGCCGTTACAAGTGCGAAACTGCTTTATTGTGATATTCTCGTTAAAGCGCATGCAAGTATCGTGAAACCTTAAAGAACGATGTCATTTAGCGAGATACAGCGTTCTGTACTGCAATAGGTTGGTGAAAAACTGTGAGGTTATGCAAATATCGTAATTGTGAACGAAACAGTGTAATAGAGCGTTTTGAGATACAAGCGCGAATGTTGGGTTAGGTTAAGAAATGAACCGTCGTAAAACCGCATTAAACAATGTCACTTAGTGAGATGCAGTGTTTTTCACCATTACAAGTTGGGAACTGCGATATCTAATGTGAAAGCGCTCGAAAACGTCGTTAGGTTAGGTTAGGTTAGGTTAGGTTAGGTTAGGTTACGTTAGGTTAGGTTTGGTTAGGTTAGGTTAGGTTAGGTTATGTTAGGTTAGGTTGGGTTAGGTTAGGTTAGGTTACGTTAGGTTAAGGTATGAACCGTCGTAAAACCGCAATAAACAATGTCACTTAGTGAGATGCAGTGTTTTTCACCTTTACAAGTCGGGAACTGCGATATCTAATGTGAAAGCGCTTGAAACCGTCGTAATGTTGTAGAAAGCAATGTAAAGTAGCGAGTAAAACGTTTTCTAACGATAGAAGTGCGAAGGTTATGTTAGGTTGTTATGTTAGTTTAAGCTAGGTAGCGTCGTGAAACCACCAAAAACGACGTCATCTAACGAGATAGTGTTGTTTTATTGCGAGTACGAAACTGCGATTGGTAAAATGTTGTGAAAGCACACAAAACGGCATGAACAAGCCAAATACTGCGTGTTGTACCGTTACAAGTGCGAAAGTGCTATGTTGTGACATTCTCGGTAAAGCGCATGCAAGTATCGTGAAACCTTAAAGAACGATGTCATTTAGCGAGATACAGCGTTCTGTACTGTAATAAGTTGGTGAGAAACTGTGAGGTCAAGCAAATATCGTAATTGTGAACGAAACAGTGTAATTGAGCGTCTTTAGATACAAGTGCGAATGTTAGGTTAGGTTGACATATCAACCGTCGTAAAACCGCATTAAACAATGTCACTTAGTGAGATGTAGTGTTTTTCAACATTACAAGTCGGGAACTACGATATCTAATGTGAAAGCGCATGAAACCGTCGTAATCTTGTAGAAAACATTGTAAAGTTGCGAGTAAAACGTTTTCTAACGATAGAAGTGCGAAGGTTAGGTTAGGTTAGGTTAGTTTAAGCTAGGTAGCGTCGTGAAACTACCGAAAACGACGTCATCTAATGAGATAGTGTTGTTTTATAGCGAGTATTAAACTGCGATAGGTGAAATGTTGTGAAAGCACACAAAACGGCATGAACAAGCCAAATACTGCGTGTTCTACCGTTACAAGTGCGAAACTGCTATATTGTGATATTCTCGTTAAAGCGCATGCAAGCATCGTGAAACCTTAAAGAACAATGTCATTTAGCGAGATACAGCGTTCTGTACTGCAATAAGTTGGTGAAAAACTGTGAGGTTATGCAAGTATCGTAATTGTGAACAAGACAGTGTAATAGAGCGTTTTTAGATACAAGTGCGAATGTTAGGTTAGGTTAAGATATGAACCGTCGTAAAACCGCATTAAACAATGTCAATTACTGAGATGCAGTGTTTTTCACCATTAAAAGTGGGGAACTGCGATATTTAATGTGAAAGCGCTTGCAACCGTCGTTAGGTTAGGTTAGGTTAGGTTAGGTTAGGTTTAGTTAGGTTAGGTTAGGTTAGGTTAGATTAGGTTAGGTTGGGTTGAGTTGGGTTAGGTTAGGTTAGGTTAGGTTAGGTTGGGTTAGGTTAGGTTAGGTTACGTTAGGTTAGGTTAGGTTACGTTAGGTTAGGGTAGGCTAGGTTACGTTAGGTTAGGTTTGGTTAGGTAAGGATAATTTCGTTAGGTTAGGTAAGGTTAGGTTAGGTTAGGTTAGGTTGGGTTGGGTGTTGTTGGGTTGGGTTGGGTTGGGTTAGGTTGGGTTAGGTTAGGTTAGGTTACGTTAGGTTAGGTTAGGTTAGGTTACGTTAGGTTATGTTAGGTTAGGTTAGGTTACGTTAGGTTAGGTTAGGTCAGGTAAGGTTAGGTTACGTTAGAATAGGTTAGGTTAGGTTACGTTAGGTTAGGTTAAGTTAGGTTAGGTTAGGTTTGGTTAGGTTAGGTTAGGTTAGCTTAGGTTAGGTTAGGTTGGGTTGGGTTGGGTTAGGTTGGGTTGGGTTGGGTTAGGTTAGGTTAGGTTAGGTAAGGTTAGGTTAGGTTAGGTTAGGTTAAGGTATGAACCGTCGTAAAACCACATTAAACAATGTCACTTAGTGAGATGCAGTGTTTTTCACCTTTACAAGTTGGGAACTGTGATATCTAATGTGAAAGCGCTCGAAACCGTCGTAATGTTGTAGAAAGCAATGTAAAGTAGCGAGTAAAACGTTTTCTCACGATAGAAGTGCGAAGGTCATGTTAGGTTGAGTTATGTTAGTTTAAGCTAGGTAGCGTCGTGAAACTACCAAAAACAACGTCATCTAACGAGATAGTGTTGTTTTATTGCGAGTACGAAACTGCGATAGGTGAAATGTTGTGAAAGCACACAAAACGGCATGAACAAGCCAAATACTGCGTGTTGTACCGTTACAAGTGCGAAACTGCTATGTTGTGATATTCTCGTTAAAGCGCATGAAAGCATCGTGAAACCTTAAAGAACGATGTCATTTAGCGAGATACAGCGTTCTGTACTGCAATAAGTTGGTGAAAAACTGTGAGGTTATGCAAATATCCTAATTGTGAACGAAACAGTGTAATAGAGCGTTTTTTAATACAAGTGCGAATGTTAGGTTAGGTTAAGATATGAACCGTCGTAAAACCGCATTAATCAATGTCACTTAGTGAGATGCAGTGTTTTTCACCATTACAAGTCGGGAACTGCGATATCTAATGTGAAAGCGCTTGCAAACGTCGTTAGGTTAGGTTAGGTTAGGTTAGGTTAGGTTAGGTTAGGTTACTTTAGGTTAGGTTAGGTTAGGTTAGGTTAGGGTATGTTAGGTAAGGTTTGGTTAGGTTAGGTTAGGTTAGGTTGGTTTAGGTAAGGTTAGGTTAGGTTAAGATATGAACCGCGCTCAAACCGCATTAAACAATGTCACTTAGTGAGATGCTGTGTTTTTCACCATTACAAGTCGGGAACTGCGATATCTAATGTGAAAGCGCATGAAACCGTCGTAATCTTGTAGAAAACATTGTAAAGTAGCGAATAAAACGTTTTCTAACGATAGAAGTGCGAAGGTTCGGTTAGTTTGAGTTATGTTAGTTTAAGCTAGGTAGCGTCGTGAAACCACCAAAAACGACGTCATCTAACGAGATAGTGTTGTTTTAATGTGAGTACGAAACTGCGATAGGTAAAATGTTGTGAAAGCACACAAAACGGCATGAACAAGCCAAATACTGCGTGTTGTACCGTTACAAGTGCGAAACTGCTATGTTGTGACATTCTCGGTAAAGCGCATGCAAGTATCGTGAAACCTTAAAGAACGATGTCATTTAGCGAGATACAGCGTTCTGTACTGTAATAAGTTGGTGAGAAACTGTGAGGTCAAGCAAATATCGTAATTGTGAACGAAACAGTGTAATTGAGCGTCTTTAGATACAAGTGCGAATGTTAGGTTAGGTTGACATATCAACCGTCGTAAAACCGCAATAAACAATGTCACTTAGTGAGATGTAGTGTTTTTCATCATTACAAGTCGGAAACTACGATATCTAATGTGAAAGCGCATGAAACCGTCGTAATCTTGTAGAAAACATTGTAAAGTTGCGAGTAAAACGTTTTCTAACGATAGAAGTGCGAAGGTTAGGTTAGGTTAGGTTAGTTTAAGCTAGGTAGCGTCGTGAAACTACCAAAAACGACGTCATCTAACGAGATAGTGTTGTTTTATTGCGAGTATTAAACTGCGATAGGTGAAATGTTGTGAATGCACACAAAACGGCATGAACAAGCCAAATACTGCGTGTTCTACCGTTACAAGTGCGAAACTGCTATATTGTGATATTCTCGTTAAAGCGCATGCAAGCATCGTGAAACCTTAAAGAATGATGTCATTTAGCGAGATACAGCGTTCTGTACTGCAATAGGTTGGTGAAAAACTGTGAGGTTATGCAAATATCGTAATTGTGAACGAAACAGTGTAATAGAGCGTTTTGAGATACAAGCGCGAATGTTGGGTTAGGTTAAGATATGAACCGTCGTAAAACCGCATTAAACAATGTCACTTAGTGAGATGCAGTTTTTCACCATTACAAGTTGGGAACTGCGATATCTAATGTGAAAGCGCTCGAAAACGTCGTTAGGTTAGGTTAGGTTAGGTTAGGTTAGGTTACGTTAGGTTAGGTTTGGTTAGGTTAGGTTAGGTTAGGTTATGTTAGGTTAGGTTGGGTTAGGTTAGGTTAGGTTACGTTAGGTTAAGGTATGAACCGTCGTAAAACCGCAATAAACAATGTCACTTAGTGAGATGCAGTGTTTTTCACCTTTACAAGTCGGGAACTGCGATATCTAATGTGAAAGCGCTTGAAACCGTCGTAATGTTGTAGAAAGCAATGTAAAGTAGCGAGTAAAACGTTTTCTAACGATAGAAGTGCGAAGGTTATGTTAGGTTGTTATGTTAGTTTAAGCTAGGTAGCGTCGTGAAACCACCAAAAACGACGTCATCTAACGAGATAGTGTTGTTTTATTGCGAGTACGAAACTGCGATAGGTAAAATGTTGTGAAAGCACACAAAACGGCATGAACAAGCCAAATACTGCGTGTTGTACCGTTACAAGTGCGAAAGTGCTATGTTGTGACATTCTCGGTAAAGCGCATGCAAGTATCGTGAAACCTTAAAGAACGATGTCATTTAGCGAGATACAGCGTTCTGTACTGTAATAAGTTGGTGAGAAACTGTGAGGTCAAGCAAATATCGTAATTGTGAACGAAACAGTGTAATTGAGCGTCTTTAGATACAAGTGCGAATGTTAGGTTAGGTTGACATATCAACCGTCGTAAAACCGCATTAAACAATGTCACTTAGTGAGATGTAGTGTTTTTCAACATTACAAGTCGGGAACTACGATATCTAATGTGAAAGCGCATGAAACCGTCGTAATCTTGTAGAAAACATTGTAAAGTTGCGAGTAAAACGTTTTCTAACGATAGAAGTGCGAAGGTTAGGTTAGGTTAGGTTAGTTTAAGCTAGGTAGCGTCGTGAAACTACCAAAAACGACGTCATCTAATGAGATAGTGTTGTTTTATAGCGAGTATTAAACTGCGATAGGTGAAATGTTGTGAAAGCACACAAAACGGCATGAACAAGCCAAATACTGCGTGTTCTACCGTTACAAGTGCGAAACTGCTATATTGTGATATTCTCGTTAAAGCGCATGCAAGCATCGTGAAACCTTAAAGAACAATGTCATTTAGCGAGATACAGCGTTCTGTACTGCAATAAGTTGGTGAAAAACTGTGAGGTTATGCAAGTATCGTAATTGTGAACAAGACAGTGTAATAGAGCGTTTTTAGATACAAGTGCGAATGTTAGGTTAGGTTAAGATATGAACCGTCGTAAAACCGCATTAAACAATGTCAATTGCTGAGATGCAGTGTTTTTCACCATTAAAAGTGGGGAACTGCGATATTTAATGTGAAAGCGCTTGCAACCGTCGTTAGGTTAGGTTAGGTTAGGTTAGGTTAGGTTTAGTTAGGTTAGGTTAGGTTAGGTTAGATTAGGTTAGGTTGGGTTGAGTTGGGTTAGGTTAGGTTAGGTTAGGTTAGGTTGGGTTAGGTTAGGTTAGGTTACGTTAGGTTAGGTTAGGTTACGTTAGGTTAGGGTAGGCTAGGTTACGTTAGGTTAGGTTTGGTTAGGTAAGGATAATTTCGTTAGGTTAGGTAAGGTTAGGTTAGGTTAGGTTAGGTTGGGTTGGGTGTTGTTGGGTTGGGTTGGGTTGGGTTAGGTTGGGTTAGGTTAGGTTAGGTTACGTTAGGTTAGGTTAGGTTAGGTTACGTTAGGTTATGTTAGGTTAGGTTAGGTTACGTTAGGTTAGGTTAGGTCAGGTAAGGTTAGGTTACGTTAGAATAGGTTAGGTTAGGTTACGTTAGGTTAGGTTAAGTTAGGTTAGGTTAGGTTTGGTTAGGTTAGGTTAGGTTAGCTTAGGTTAGGTTAGGTTGGGTTGGGTTGGGTTAGGTTGGGTTGGGTTGGGTTAGGTTAGGTTAGGTTAGGTAAGGTTAGGTTAGGTTAGGTTAGGTTAGGTTAAGGTATGAACCGTCGTAAAACCACATTAAACAATGTCACTTAGTGAGATGCAGTGTTTTTCACCTTTACAAGTTGGGAACTGTGATATCTAATGTGAAAGCGCTTGAAACCGTCGTAATGTTGTAGAAAGCAATGTAAAGTAGCGAGTAAAACGTTTTCTCACGATAGAAGTGCGAAGGTCATGTTAGGTTGAGTTATGTTAGTTTAAGCTAGGTAGCGTCGTGAAACTACCAAAAACAACGTCATCTAACGAGATAGTGTTGTTTTATTGCGAGTACGAAACTGCGATAGGTGAAATGTTGTGAAAGCACACAAAACGGCATGAACAAGCCAAATACTGCGTGTTGTACCGTTACAAGTGCGAAACTGCTATGTTGTGATATTCTCGTTAAAGCGCATGCAAGCATCGTGAAACCTTAAAGAACGATGTCATTTAGCGAGATACAGCGTTCTGTACTGCAATAAGTTGGTGAAAAACTGTGAGGTTATGCAAATATCCTAATTGTGAACGAAACAGTGTAATAGAGCGTTTTTTAATACAAGTGCGAATGTTAGGTTAGGTTAAGATATGAACCGTCGTAAAACCGCTATAAACAATGTCACTTAGTGAGATGCAGTGTTTTTCACCTTTACAAGTTGGGAACTGTGATATCTAATGTGAAAGCGCTTGAAACCGTCGTAATGTTGTAGAAAGCAATGTAAAGTAGCGAGTAAAACGTTTTCTAACGATAGAAGTGCGAAGGTCATGTTAGGTTGAGTTATGTTAGTTTAAGCTAAGTAGCGTCGTGAAACTACCAAAAACAACGTCATCTAACGAGATAGTGTTGTTTTATTGCGACTACGAAACTGCGATAGGTGAAATGTTGTGAAAGCCCACAAAACGGCATGAACAAGCCAAATACTGCGTGTTGTACCGTTACAAGTGCGAAACTGCTATGTTGTGATATTCTCGTTAAAGCGCATGAAAGCATCGTGAAACCTTAAAGAATGATGTCATTTAGCGAGATACAGCGTTCTGTACTGCAATAAGTTGGTGAAAAACTGTGAGGTTATGCAAATATCCTAATTGTGAACTAAACAGTGTAATAGAGTGTTTTTTAATACAAGTGCGAATGTTAGGTTAGGTTAAGATATGAACCGTCGTAAAACCGCATTAATCAATGTCACTTAGTGAGATGCAGTGTTTTTCACCATTACAAGTCGGGAACTGCGATATCTAATGTGAAAGCGCTTGCAAACGTCGTTAGGTTAGGTTAGGTTAGGTTAGGTTACGTTAGGTTAGGTTAGGTTAGGTTAGGTTAGGTTAGGTTAGGTTTGGTTAGGTTAGGTTAGGTTAGGTTAGGGTATGTTAGGTAAGGTTTGGTTAGGTTAGGTTAGGTTGGTTTAGGTAAGGTTAGGTTAGGTTAAGATATGAACCGCGCTAAAACCGCATTAAACAATGTCACTTAGTGAGATGCAGTGTTTTTCATCTTTACAAGTCGGGAACTGCGATATCTAATGTGAAAGCGCTTGAAACCGTCGTAATGTTGTAGAAACCAATGTAAAGTAGCGAATAAAACGTTTTCTAACGATAGAAGTGCGAAGGTTCGGTTAGTTTGAGTTATGTTAGTTTAAGCTAGGTAGCGTCGTGAAACCACCAAAAACGACGTCATCTAACGAGATAGTGTTGTTTTATTGCGAGTACGAAACTGCGATTGGTAAAATGTTGTGAAAGCACACAAAACGGCATGAACAAGCCAAATACTGCGTGTTGTACCGTTACAAGTGCGAAAGTGCTATGTTGTGACATTCTCGGTAAAGCGCATGCAAGTATCGTGAAACCTTAAAGAACGATGTCATTTAGCGAGATACAGCGTTCTGTACTGTAATAAGTTGGTGAGAAACTGTGAGGTCAAGCAAATATCGTAATTGTGAACGAAACAGTGTAATTGAGCGTCTTTAGATACAAGTGCGAATGTTAGGTTAGGTTAAGATATGAACCGTCGTAAAACCGCATTAAACAATGTCAATTACTGAGATGCAGTGTTTTTCACCATTAAAAGTGGGGATCTGCGATATTTAATGTGAAAGCGCTTGCAACCGTCGTTAGGTTAGGTTAGGTTAGGTTAGGTTAGGTTTGGTTAGGTTAGGTTAGGTTAGGTTAGGTTAGGTTAGATTAGGTTAGGTTGGGTTGAGTTGGGTTAGGTTAGGTTAGGTTAGGTTGGGTTAGGTCAGGTTAGGTTAGGTTAGGTTACGTTAGGTTAGGTTAGGTTACGTTAGGTTAGGTTAGGTTACGTTAGGTTAGGTTAGGTTAGGTAAGGATATTGGTTAGGTAAGGTAAGGTTAGCTTAGGTTAGGTTAGGTTGGGTTGGGTGTTGTTGGGTTGGGTTGGGTTGGGTTAGGTTGGGTTAGGTTAGGTTAGGTTACGTTAGGTTAGGTTAGGTTACGTTAGGTTATGTTAGGTTAGGTTAGGTTACGTTAGGTTAGGTCAGGTAAGGTTAGGTTACGTTAGAATAGGTTAGGTTAGGTTACGTTAGGTTAGGTTAAGTTAGGTTAGGTTAGGTTAGGTTAGGTTGGGTTGGGTTGGGTTAGGTTGGGTTAGGTTAGGTTAGGTTAGGTTGGGTTAGGTTAGTTTAGGTTAGGTTAGGTTAGGTTGGGTTGGGTTGGGTTAGGTTAGGTTAGGTTGGGTTAGGTTAGGTTAGGTTACGTTAGGTTAAGGTATGAACCGTCGTAAAACCGCAATAAACAATGTCACTTAGTGAGATGCAGTGTTTTTCACCTTTACAAGTCGGGAACTGCGATATCTAATGTGAAAGCGCTTGAAACCGTCGTAATGTTGTAGAAAGCAATGTAAAGTAGCGAGTAAAACGTTTTCTAACGATAGAAGTGCGAAGGTTATGTTAGGTTGAGTTATGTTAGTTTAAGCTAGGTAGCGTCGTGAAACCACCAAAAACGACGTCATCTAACGAGATAGTGTTGTTTTATTGCGAGTATTAAACTGCGATAGGTGAAATGTTGTGAATGCACACAAAACGGCATGAACAAGCCAAATACTGCGTGTTCTACCGTTACAAGTGCGAAACTGCTATATTGTGATATTCTCGTTAAAGCGCATGCAAGCATCGTGAAACCTTAAAGAATGATGTCATTTAGCGAGATACAGCGTTTTGTACTGCAATAGGTTGGTGAAAAACTGTGAGGTTATGCAAATATCGTAATTGTGAACGAAACAGTGTAATAGAGCGTTTTGAGATACAAGCGCGAATGTTGGGTTAGGTTAAGATATGAACCGTCGTAAAACCGCATTAAACAATGTCACTTAGTGAGATGCAGTGTTTTTCACCATTACAAGTTGGGAACTGCGATATCTAATGTGAAAGCGCATGAAACCGTCGTAATCTTGTAGAAAACATTGTAAAGTTGCGAGTAAAACGTTTTCTAACGATATAAGTGCGAAGGTTAGGTTAGGTTAGGTTAGTTTAAGCTAGGTAGCGTCGTGAAACTACCAAAAACGACGTCATCTAACGAGATAGTGTTGTTTTATAGCGAGTATTAAACTGCGATAGGTGAAAGGTTGTGAAAGCACACAAAACGGCATGAACAAGCCAAATACTGCGTGTTCTACCGTTACAAGTGCGAAACTGCTATATTGTGATATTCTCGTTAAAGCGCATGCAAGCATCGTGAAACCTTAAAGAACAATGTCATTTAGCGAGATACAGCGTTCTGTACTGCAATAAGTTGGTGAAAAACTGTGAGGTTATGCAAATATCGTAATTGTGAACAAAACAGTGTAATAGAGCGTTTTTAGATACAAGTGCGAATGTTAGGTTAGGTTAAGATATGAACCGTCGTAAAACCGCATTAATCAATGTCACTTAGTGAGATGCAGTGTTTTTCACCATTACAAGTCGGGAACTGCGATATCTAATGTGAAAGCGCTTGCAAACGTCGTTAGGTTAGGTTAGGTTAGGTTAGGTTAGGTTAGGTTAGGTTAGGTTAGGTTAGGTTAGGTTAGATTAGGTTAGGTTGGGTTGAGTTGGGTTAGGTTAGGTTAGGTTAGGTTACGTTGGGTTAGGTCAGGTTAGGTTAGGTTAGGTTAGGTTACGTTAGGTTAGGTTAGGTTACGTTAGGTTAGGTTACGTTAGGTTAGGTTAGGTTAGGTAAGGATATTGGTTAGGTTAGGTAAGGTTAGGTTAGGTTAGGTTGGGTTGGGTGTTGTTGGGTTGGGTTGGGTTAGGTTGGGTTAGGTTAGGTTAGGTTACGTTAGGTTAGGTTAGGTTAGGTTACGTTAGGTTATGTTAGGTTAGGTTAGGTTACGTTAGGTTAGGTTAGGTCAGGTAAGGTTAGGTTACGTTAGAATAGGTTAGGTTAGGTTACGTTAGGTTAGGTTAAGTTAGGTTAGGTTAGGTTAGGTTAGGTTAGGTTAGGTTGGGTTGGGTTGGGTTAGGTTGGGTTAGGTTAGGTTAGGTTAGGTTGGGTTAGGTTAGTTTAGGTTAGGTTAGGTTAGGTTGGGTTGGGTTGGGTTAGGTTAGGTTGGGTTAGGTAAGGTTAGGTTAGGTTAGGTTAAGGTATGAACCGTCGTAAAACCGCATTAGACAATGTCACTTAGTGAGATGCAGTGTTTTTCACCTTTACAAGTTGGGAACTGTGATATCTAATGTGAAAGCGCTTGAAACCGTCGTAATGTTGTAGAAAGCAATGTAAAGTAGCGAGTAAAACGTTTTCTAACGATAGAAGTGCGAAGGTCATGTTAGGTTGAGTTATGTTAGTTTAAGCTAGGTAGCGTCGTGAAACTACCAAAAACAACGTCATCTAACGAGATAGTGTTGTTTTATTGCGAGTACGAAACTGAGATAGGTGAAATGTTGTGAAAGCACACAAAACGGCATGAACAAGCCAAATACTGCGTGTTGTACCGTTACAAGTGCGAAAGTGCTATGTTGTGACATTCTCGGTAAAGCGCATGCAAGTATCGTGAAACCTTAAAGAACGATGTCATTTAGCGAGATACAGCGTTCTGTACTGTAATAAGTTGGTGAGAAACTGTGAGGTCAAGCAAATATCGTAATTGTGAACGAAACAGTGTAATTGAGCGTCTTTAGATACAAGTGCGAATGTTAGGTTAGGTTAAGATATGAACCGTCGTAAAACCGCATTAAACAATGTCAATTACTGAGATGCAGTGTTTTTCACCATTAAAAGTGGGGATCTGCGATATTTAATGTGAAAGCGCTTGCAACCGTCGTTAGGTTAGGTTAGGTTAGGTTAGGTTAGGTTTGGTTAGGTTAGGTTAGGTTAGGTTAGGTTAGGTTAGATTAGGTTAGGTTGGGTTGAGTTGGGTTAGGTTAGGTTAGGTTAGGTTAGGTTGGGTTAGGTCAGGTTAGGTTAGGTTAGGTTACGTTA